>NC_051180.1:99435297-99466303 GCF_013339695.2 Rhipicephalus sanguineus | reverse complement strand
TGATCATCTTAGGGTGAGCGTCGAAAATAAAAAAAAAAAACGAAATGCGCCTGTCTTCAAATTGCCGATTTCTTGCTCCAAGGTCCAAACTTTTGGAAAGGCTAGAGCTCCAGCGCCGCGCTAACGGTTTTTATTTACAGGCGGAACTACCAACTTAGTGGCGCCTGCTTAAGGAAGCGGTAGAACTCGGGATGCGTGCGGTAGAACACACAACCCTTGCGTTTTCCCCACATCATTAATGCGTATAATCTCTCTTTCCAGAAACGGGACATAGCCAACCTTCGCGATAAAAACTACGTGCCTACGCGGAACACGCAGCACAGTCACAGCCTATATAAGCCGGAGAAACTGCTTCAAAAAATAAATAAATAAAAGCATTGACGCTGCAAAAGCTTGACAGTAATGAATAAGTGAAGAGTTTAGTTGGACAAACTATATACTTCCTAAACCTTGCCAGCTAGACTAGTTAGGACGGCTTTAGCCCATGTGCTCTGACGAGGCTAGGACATAGGCCGCGACGGCCTTACACACGCCAGAGACGTCGGTGAGCAAACGTTGGTTGTGGTAGACCAGACTGGGAAAGCGAACTGCGAGCGTTAGCTTTATGCGGCGCGTAGGAGTGCACTCCTGCCACTGTTTATCAGATAGCGGCAGAGCGCAGACTGCAACGCGAGAGCAGGGAGAAAACGGAAGCGACGCCTGAAGTGTGTGCGCAATTATATCTCTGCGCGTGCCTATTAATGGGAGCAGCCGAGCCTTGAAACGCGTTTTTAATTGGCGCGAGAGACGAGTAATCAAGATAACGGGCATGGCTGTCCTAATTAGATGCGACTCACCGTGGCCCAGCACGTTACACGTCGGGAATTCTCGAGAGCGACTGCCTCCAGGCACGAGAGAACCTTGAACAAACGAGAGCTTGGGCATTCACACGTTGCGTCTATAGCAAATGTTGTTTGAATTTTCGAACGAATAAAAAAAATTATTTGCGGCAGCTGCATTTTCGGTGGAGGCGAAAATGTTTCAGGCCCGTGTACCTAGATTTAGGTGCACGTTAAAGAACCCCAGGTGGTCGAAATTCCCGGAGTCCTGCACTACGGCGTCTCTTATAATCATATGGTGGTTTTTGGACGTTAAACCCCATATATTAGTATTAATAAAATAATCTTGACACACGTGCTTGTTTTACTTTTTTTATTGCGAATAGTTTTCATTGTTAATACTAACTCTAATTTGTGTTTACGCCTGAAGGCAGTGGAACCTCCTTGAGTGTTTGCGAATTGTCCGGTCACATTGCAGGCACAAAGCATGTGATGCAGTTAATTCTCCACTCTAAGAAAAAAAAAAGAGTACGTGCTACTCTTCAGTGAGTCCTGACATGGCACGTATATGACACTCTTTAAAGACACACGTTAACATTCTTTTAAGTGCCACGACACTCCGACAAGGTTATATGGATCATCAAAAAGAGTTCACGTGTCGTATACGGGGCAAGTCAGAACTAACAAAAAAGAGTTCAAGTGTTCCCTTTTTTTTCTTAGAGCGTAGAAATAATGCGAGCACCAGCGATGACTCAGGAAAGTGTGGTCATGTATGAATAGAAGCCGACGTGTTCCCCCAACGATCAGATTCTCGACGATCGACGTCTGTGCTCGCCCCAACCGTGGCACCGCGAGCGTTATTCTTTTTCTGAGCGCAGGTTTGGACAATAAAGATATTATATTTGCTGCCTAGACTATTGCGTTCTTCATCGTCACAAGCACGTGACAATATGGCTGGTTCGAAGTGATGTAATCGCTCTAAACCCGAACTTTTTTTCTAAGTAAGGCAACGTACGTATACGATCTTGTAATTCATTTACCTTGAGCCAAAAGCCTTAAATGAGATGGCAGTATTGATTCGAAAAAATATGCGGAAGTGACACGAACAGCTTTATCGTTACGCATGAAAAGCATATGTGGCAGTATATTCGTAATTTCAGCGTTTCCCAACACTCTTTGGCTTAAAAATTACGACGAGCAACGCCCGAGTGCATAAAGTAACCTGTAAACACACGCCGCAACAGCAGCAGCCATCAAGTCACGTTAACAATGCTTGTGTTGAGCAGAGATAAGCGTCGTCAATCAGATTTGTCTTTGTGCATATTATTCATGGCAAATGCCTACAGTTATACCATTTTATAGCAAAATTGAACAGGTGCATCGTTTTGTTCCTTATAACCAACATTTTCGTTAAAGCCGGAGAGGGCATTTATTGCAAATATTATGCACTCTACAGACGGAATCACACTTCTCTAGAGCGCCCAGCCGGCTGTTCCAACTTGCAGTTTTCTGCAAAAATATGCGAATACCGACGTCATAATGATACCTAACATAGTCATGCAGCATGCTAGGTACTTGTGCTATATTTCGTGCATTAACGGAAGCTTGTAGCTAACGTGAGCTAGCAGCGGCGGACAACAGCGCACGCAGCCACGCGCTCCACCGCTCTAGACAATTGTGATCCCGTCTGTATACTCGCGCAAAACAAATAGCGGGTGAAATGGCATCTCGCCTAACGGCGGCACACAACAAAGTCTCTCTTATAAAAGCTCTTGTAAAAAAGAGAATATATATTTTCAGCAAAACAAACGCACTTCGAAACAAAAAGGAAAAGAGCTAATCTGAAGAGCACTTCGTGAGCGCTGCGGAAGCTTATGTCACTACGTCAATGAAAACATGCAAGTGTGATGATCCCCATCACAAAACCTGTACCAGTCGAACAGCGAGGATAGTTTAATTCCTGACTTTAGAGATCAGTCGCTGTTTACACAGTGCAGTACATGTTGTCGCATCTGATATAAACAACGTATATAAATTATAGAAGTGCTTTATCAACTGCCGCAGATGGCAGGTATTTTACAGCGGTTATTTGTAACATTGCCTTTCTTTATTTAAAGGTTTTGTCACGTCCTAAGGTATTTGGAAACTCTATTTCAAACAGTATCGTCTACGCATATACAAATGAAAACTCGCGAACCAAGATGGAAGAAGCGAAGATTTGAAGGGGTCATGAACCACTTTTCCAAGTAATGATCTAATGACCTCAGTATTGGAGTTTGCTGCCTCCCGAATCGATTGCCGCAAAAATTTCTCGAATCCGTCAAGAATAAGCGGAGTTACGGAGGTTTGGCGCACGCTGTCAGCGCTTTCTCTCTTTTCTCGGGCCGACGAGCGCACTGGAAGCTAGACAGGGACGGATGGCACGGGGGTAAGAAGTAACGTCAGCGCGCTTCATTAAAAAGGGGTTGCTCTCCCGCTGTAATTCGCACGCGCGAGTGCGGCTACCGTGTAAAGTTAGCAGGCTGGGGAGTGCGGCGCGGGCAAGTGGCGGCACCCCGTGGCAAGAAGCGCATCTCATCCGGCTATCGGCCAAGAAGCATGCTATGTCTCCGTGACGTCAACGTGCAGACGCCCCGCCCACCGACGAGAGTGAGAACCGGCCTTTGTTTGAAAAGAGGGCGCCTGAGGAAACGGCAACTTCGCGCTCCGCTTGTGACCTTTACGCGGCGCGCACGACTGTAATATTTTGCAGAGCAGTTCATAGCCGTGTCAGCTTTCCGCAGGTTGTGTTTTTTCAACAAGCCCAAGGGGCGCTTCATGACCCCTTTAAGTCTAGGCACGGGCACTCAGTCTCCGCACTCTAAATCGTAGCAGCTGCCTTCAGCCTTTGGTGAGTTAGTCAGCAACAGGGGCGGAACAAGAGCTCCTTTCGTTAGCCCTTTCATCTCTCCGTGTACTTCTTTTGCTTTCCGAGGTTCTCACTTTGAACCTCTTTTATTTATGAGCTTGTCGTTTGTCTAGCTATCCCGCTACCTGTTTTCTAAAGCCAGTTAGAGGAGAGAAAAATAAAGAAAAAGAAATAAAGGGAAGTCGCAAAGCACGCTTAAAAGTCAATAGAAGCCGCGCGTAACGCCCCCTTACTGCGTGTGTCTCACTGCAAACGCTCGCTTTTTTTCAACGAAAACACCACGTCGGCATTTATCAATGTCCACCACCACCAGCAAACATCCTAGTGATAGCGCAGAGTGAGGCAGAGTTTGCCTTTCACGCCGGACGTGGAAGTTAGCGAAGCAAGTGTTGACGACCACGGCTGAAAGTGTCCTTTTAGCCGCGGAGAAGACAGTGACAGAAGACCACCAATTCCGCCTATAGAATGTCACTCTCACAGAGCTGCATGCTGTACCGTAGTGCCAAGCGATGGCGATCCCGTGGTATAGAAGCCAACGTAAGAAAATGGGCATAAGGAAGACAGGCGCATCGTACTCCTCCAAAACTAATTAGCGCTAATACTTATCGTACTGTTTGCGAGGCTGACCGACCGAGTGTATGGGATTCCATTAAATCCAGAATGCGAAAAAGCCCGAGACAGTGCACGGGGTGACGTTAAAGAACACCAGGTAGTGATAGTAGTATGAGCAGTTTCAGCTAGTGTTGTCATTTGAGCGATTTGAAAGAAGGACTTTCCCGTATCTGATATATGGGTAAGTAAATTCTCTTTCCTTTTCTTTCTCTCGAAGAGGGAGGGAGGGGAAATTCATTATTTCGGAGGAGGAGGTAGCGAGACACAAGGTAAAGCCCCTCCTCGCGGCGAGAAACATGGCCTTCAACGACCTTGGGCCACTACGAAATCACCTTTGCGCAAGGAACTATTCGAAGAGAGCGCGAATCCATCGGCCTTGTCTGATAACTTCCTTCCTGGTACGGACAGCTGTGCATTTCGGGTTGAAGGCTCTTGAACATACTTGAGAAAACTAAACGAAAAATTGGCCGCGTATCTGCGTGCTTCGCTGCAAATGTCGTCTAAAGACGATAGAAGAGGCGCTGCGTGAGATATGGACGCCATCTGGCAATACGTCGGGAAGCATGAGTGCTGTGTTGCGGGCTGGTAGTCCCGGCGCAGCGGCAGGCGAACACCGGCGGTGACTAACGCGACCGGCGGGGACGCCAGCCAGCCCGAACACGCGGTTTGGCGCGAAGCGTCGAAGCAGAAGAAACCTCTGCACTCAACGAGTACTCTCCACACACTCTTTTATTTACACGTCGCCTGGGTAAAACAGGAATGCCGGAGCGGCGCCCCATGGCATTCGTACAGTGCAATACTGAACCGAAACCGAAACACAGCAATGAGCTCGTGCAGAGCGCACGGAGGAAGGCAAGTTTCAGCGCAGTCGCATTTTCAGCGCAGCTTAAGAAACTAGGGTCTCTAGAATTACGTATCTATGTATTTTCTATTAAAGGAACACACCACCTAATATTTACCTAGTGATGTTGCGCCTCAGATATGCGTAATGTTCGCTCTTTGATCAACAATGTACACAAGTATGAACCTAGTAAGCCGTTCAAGATGGCTGGCCCTTGGGCAAATGGTTCGACTTTGGCCGGGTGGCTGAACAGAGTGACGTGCCGACAAACAGAAAGACAGACAGAAAGACAGACCAAAATTTCTGCGTTTAAGTTCCCCAAGAAAGACTATCATCTTTAAAAAAAAGAACGAAGATAGTCATGTGCAGGTCGGGCCGCGTGCTTGAGATCCGAGCTCTACGGTATCCTCTTCAAAACCCATCTCAGACTGCAACAAACAGTGTGAATCACAATGCCAGACAAGCGCGTTCTCACATCCATAACACATCCCGCGACAGGCCATATTGTATACTTCCGTCTCCACGAACCATATCATGCTGGCAGGGAGAGTCGTGCCGCTGAGGCCCCTAGACGACTAAACTAGGATGAACCACCCACTGTAGAGCGGAGGAACCAAGCACACTCGCTGCTCTCGCGTACTGTTCTGGTTAGTGTTTATCATCGATTTTTCTCCGTCGTGCATGCAAACTAGGTGAACTTAAGAAACTCGGCAACCAAACATCATGCATATTAATTTCCTTCAGCGAGGCAGTGCCTCGCACATTGTTTGTTCAAAATAATATTTTGCTTACTTATCGACAAAGTTAGAAAAAATTAAACAGCGGACGATAAATTTAACCAAGAAGACAACGAGCACACTTAATAGTGCTTCAGCGCAGCGCGCTAAAGCACTGCTAAAGCAGTACAAACTTCGATTTATAGCGGGTGCCCGCACTTCCACCTCATTCATCAAACACATGGATTTAATTTTCTTTTAGCCAGAAGCATGAATAAACGGTTGCGTTCCTCGTATAGAAAAACAAGATTTTTTCTATGAAAGCACATTTATGATGTAAAGCAAACTAAGATTTTCAAGTTGTTGCTCGCGCTTCGGGAAAATTGGTACAGGCTGTGGTTTGGAAGCAAGTACTATAAAACGAATGGCGAATAATTTGCTGATTTTATTTGGTTTTGCCGATTTTCCTGATTTGCTGACTTGCTGATTTTATTTTAAATTAAGAGGCCCAATGGGCCGATATTGCACTGCTTTCAGATATATGTTTATTGTTTCACTACATGTTCGCAGTTATGCAATGACAGTTATTTTGTGTACTCCTAATGACTGCTGGTTCTCTTGATGAGACCAAAAACTTGCGCACCTATTGTGACTTGCTACAATATTCTCAAGGCGGCAAAAGGTTTTTTTTTTTGTCAGACAGGTCGACTGTAACCCAGACCTCACGTACGAAGAAACTTTATGAAGTAGACAGAGAAAAACTTGTCTTGAAAACTTCCTGACCGAGCGAAGAAGCAGTAAAGAAAAAGGATTCTGTAGTCAAGTGCTTGAAAGTAGTTTCGAAAGAGTTGTTATAGACATAGACACTTAGATGTGCTCGCTTGTTTCATATTTCTTCGTCTTTAGAGAGAGCGCAGCCCACTTATTGCTTGCTATTGTTATTATGCTGGAGCGCGGCACATAAATAACCTTTTTGTACGACGCCCTTGGGGCAGATAAACCGAGTGGTGTAAATGATCCATAATATGCTGCACCGGCCCCTCGACGACACAGGTTGCGCTTATGATCGGCGTGTTTCACTTAACAGCTAGCTATAGGCACCTCGATGGCAGCGTTCATTCAGGCGCTGTAGCTAGCCAACCTGTCAAACGCCGTCGATCCACCCTGTCGTCATAACGCACTGTGTGCGTTCGCACAGTTCATAAGTTTTCATAAAGGGTGCGCAAAGTTTGCCGACACTATACATTCCACCCATAGTTCCCATCACAGAAAATTAACCCAGATAGCATCATTACGTTCCTTAAGCGCCACTGAGGATGCCTAACATTTTAAAAATACTTACCGTGATCGGTGTACGCCATGCTAGGAAAAGGACCAGCGACGGGAAGGCGAGGCAGGACGGTCAACCAGACGCGCGTCCGGTTTGCTATCCTACTCGGGTGGAAGGGGATTAAGGGATGAAAAGATAGAGAGATAGAAAGAAGGGAACACATTAAAAGATGCACGTGAGCCTAAACTACATTGCTGCGTTCGATAGTACAGGATGCAGGGCCTCAGGCGTATCACGTTCCACTGTAAATCGTCATGCTAAATTTCGTGTTATTAAGGCTAATGCCTTAGATGCCTCATCAAACACGAAAATTGACCGGCGTCCCGCGTCGGTGGCGTCAACACGAGTGATGCAAAAAAATCATCACGTGATGACGTCAGCATATGACGTCATAGCTTGGTCAACAGTGGGCCGATCACGGAGGCAGGGCCACACCACGTTAGGTGCAGAAAGCTTTCCGAGGGTGGCGGGGAGGAAAAATACATCGACTGAGAACAAAACGAAGATGGCTTTCGCCTTCCAGTCGTCTTAGGTCAGTGCGTGAGAAACCTGCGAGTTTTAAGTAGGCGCGCTCGTTTTCAGCAGTAAGAATATTTACGTAATGAATAACTAAAGCTGATGCTAATGAAAAAAAAGGCAATACTCGACTTGTAGATGTTAACAGAATTACTTATGTCGGGCCTCGATGCATTTGAATTTGTAATGCTATGTACTCAATTCTAGAGCAGTATTATAGGGAGCTATTTTTCTACGTGACATTGGACTTCTTTCACGTAACAAGACGTGGTGTCTAAAAGAATGCTGTGAGAGTGAATGTTGCAATAAATATGTCTCATTGTCAGTCTAATTGGAGCAAATCTAATAAATGTTCTACCTTATCTCGCAAATAATGCCTAAGATTTAAGCATTGAAGGCAAATGTATGATTTACGAGTCATGAATCTTATATCATCAGCGTAAAGCTTTTGATTTAGACGGGAGCAAACAGGGGTTATATAGATTTTCGCTCAATCGTTTTTCGAAGTGGCAGTATATTTGTTAAGAACCTAGATATATTGCACATTACAAGAGTATGCAGGAGGTAGTATCAATTTCATACCAGCGTGTAGATTAGTGTCATAGAATGCATGAATGAACCGGGATTTTGTACAGTATGTTCATAGCTGTTGAGAGTGTGAATGTTCATTTCACACTAAAGCGGCAAGGTATGCTCCTCCGCAATAAAGGTGGTACTTCAATCGTTAGTTTATTGTAAGCACTTTATTAGGTAACAACATTTATGCGAAGTTCTCTTTGATGTTTTTGCGTAGTGTCGGGATAGAGAAATACTTATTTGTTGAATCTCCGCAATTATTTAGCTACTATAAAGCAGAAACAACAATTGTGACTGGTTTATGAACAATTCTACTTCTCTCAAAATTGACATTGCCATCAACCAAGTCCTAAAAAATGTAGCGTGGCCGTAGTAAAATGTGAAAGGCATAATTACCGGCGAATATTGAAAATGAAGATATTAGGAATCAAAGATTTTGCGAGGAAATCGCATAGCAAATGAGAAAGAGAAATCTTAGAGGGGGTTGCGAAGCAAGGCTGAAATACCTTGAAAGTAGAGTTCCTTAATTGAAGTCCAGGGGCAATTGATGTTGCGTGCACGTAGAAAATGGACGTCTAGGCAATTTTCTGGTGGTGCAAGTATGTTGACGCCTTCGCGTTTTTTATTGAGCGTTAAACGAGAAATTTGTTGACAGAGATAGAAAAAGACAGATAAAATGATGGAAAGGCAGGAAGGTCAACCAGGATTATAATATCCAGTCTGCTACCCTACTCTAGGGGACCATAATCGAGGCTTCTTGGGAAGTAGCCAAGAACTTCTAATTGATTAGAAAACATATGCAAAGAGTGATGAGAACAAAGCAACAAAAAATGCTAGGCCTGCGCGGAAAGCACAGCACAGTCACCGCGAAAGCTGGAAGAGCGGCACTTCTAGAGCCCGTTTTAATCTCTCTTGTGGCTACTAATACAAGTAAATCAGCAACGTACCCACTACGCCACAAATTATAATTTTTGTGAAGTTTCGAAGCAGCCACCACGACATTATTCGTCATTCTGCGGAGAAACGAGGTACCATCTGTAAGGCATTATGTGCACTTTGTTCATGCGACGGTTGATGACGATGAAGAATTATGGATGAGCCATTTGTAATGGGTTGGAAGCTTTAAACGGCCCACTACTTAGGTAATTCGCATTAAATGACGCCGGGTCTTTATTTAACTCTCCCACCACGCTTTATGACATACGTTAACGTGAGAAAGAGAGAGAGGGACAGGGAGAGAGAGAGAGAGAGAGAGAGAGAATTAACTTTATTGGGACCCTGAGTAAATGGATCATGAAAGCCTTTTGGGCTTCCTTCGCAACCAATAGAAGTGCACTTGCGAGGAACCCACTACGCTATAAATCATAATTTTTGTGAAGTAGGGAAGCAGCCGCTATGCAATTTTTCGTCATTCTGCGGATAGCTGTGGTACCCGCTAAACACCTGTAAGGCATTATGTGCCCTCTTTTTGATGCTGTGGCTGACGACGATGAAGAAATATTGCAGAGCCCTTTGTAATGGTTTGGAAGCATTCAACAACCTATTCGTGGCGCAATTCGCATTGTGTGACGCATGGTTACAGAATTCACGTTGTGTGACGCCTCGATGTTATTTTACTCTTTTATCACACTACATTAAATATGTTAATGTGGTTCCTTCCCGAAATGAAGCCTGTATAGGGTCTTTTTGCAGAGCAGTTTCAAGCATCGGCATGGCTCTGAGGTAGAATACTGGGCTCCCACGCAGAGGGCCCAGGTTCGAACCTCGTTCCATTCCGGATATTTTTTTCTTATTTAGTTTTTTCTTATTTCGCGCTTACTGATTACGGACACCGGCGGCGGCGGCGGCGGCGGAGAACTACGGCTCCAAAACGGCCCTTGTTGGGATCTCATAATAGCATTCACTGTAAAAGAGAATTGAAATGCGTACACGTATGAGGTGGTACTGGTGAGTCGACGGCTGTCTTGGACGTTCTTTCCTGGCCTACATTTGTTAAGCAGACAAGCTTGTGAATCTATTGACGTCTGGAATTTGTTTAGCGAGTGAGCAGACACAAGAGTCGCGAAAAAGCATCCTTAAACTGGCAGAGGTAAGGGCATCCTGTTGCATTACGCGTGCACTTAGTGTAAGAGTACACTGGCACCGTCTGAAAGTGCAAAGAGAAGGTTTTTGCTTGCACATAACAAGCGTGTAAATTAAGTAGAGCACCCTAGAGAAGCTGAAAGAAAATTACACCATCTCCCACTAAAGGGGACCATGAGGCGATGCGAAGCCGGAGCACTTGCACGATAGCGTTCCGTTGGCGTTCGTTGGGCATGCTACCGACCTCGCGTCGTGGAACGCGAAGAGGGACGCTACGCGCGTCGTATCTTGCATCTAGCCTGGCCGTTAATTCTCACAGGGCGAGCGGGGAACGCGGTCTACAGGCGGGCGAGAGGGGGGCAGCGTGGGAGAGGAGAGAGAAGCGGAGGGGACGCGCATGTGCTCGAGCTCATCGCGGCGTTGCGCAGGAGAGAATTTCGGCATGTCTAGCCCGCGTTTCAGAGGAAGAGTGGAGAGGGGAAGGGGAGAGGGGAGGGGAGAGGGTGAGTGGAGAGGTGGTGTGTGGAGAGGGTATGCACATGCGCAGTAAGGGTGGTCACGCCGCACACCACCACCACCGGATTGAGCTCCGCCTTAAGATACTTCGCATCTAAAAAACAACCACGAAAAGACAATCGGGGAAACGAAAACTGAAAGGGGAATTAAGGTAAAATTTTACAATACTTCGAATGTGTAGGAACCTACGTTACCAAGTAAGCGCAGCTCGTTTGCTTACCCGTAACAAAATGAAAACAAAAGAAGTACCACGAACAACCTGCTAGAAAGCAAAATTAATTCTCTATCGGTGGTACAATACTAGTCCGAGGGGAAGAAAGATAATCGTGATGACTACGTGATTAATACAGCAAAGAGCAACAACAAGCTTCGAAAAATGCTGGCAGGAACTGCTTAAATCACTCAACAGTATCTGAGGAAAATCGCAAATTTTAACGTGTTAGGTAACACTTGCATTGGAGGAAAACGTACGAATATTTTATGCGAAAATATGGAGCTAAAAATTTGGAGTTTCAGTCGCAGGAGTGCCATCAGTATTTGTCACAGTTCTTTCCTGAATACCTGCTGTAGTCTTTCATCCCATCCTGCCTTGCCTTGCGTAACAGCAGCAACAAAACTATTTTAAACACGAAATTGTGTTATGCCAGGGTCCACCAAGACTTCACTGACGTATCTCCGTCACGGAAATATGTCAGCGGGTATAGCGCCCGGAGCTTGTCGTCGCGGGACTTAAAGGTAGTGGGTTCGACTTCCAGGTCATCCAAATCAGCGAACTTTTTCTGGTTTTTCTTTTTCATCGGTATTTTACTGAGGTATTTCCGTCATCGAAATACGTCAGTAAAATACATTTGACAAAGAAAAACTAGACAAAAATTCGCTGATTTGGATGACCTGGGAGTCGAACAAACGACTTGTGGCTCCGCGGCGACAAGCTCCGGGCGCACTACCCGCTGCTCTATCGACGCTCATGTCTGACGCTTCACAAGGGCGCCTAATGTCTCTCACACCTTCTCCATTTCCCAATGACCTTGGTAAGCGGGAGGGGCGAGGGGTGTCGCCATCTGGGGTCGGTGAAGTACAGCATCATGACCGTGTCCTTCGAGGTTAGCTTCGGCAACGCGCTGTTGCTACGGCGGTCCCATTCGACGCGTTCACAAAAGAAGTGTCATTTACCAACGCCTCAACACACCGAGAGATGGAGGCCTTAGCCCAAGCCTCAGTCATATCATCCATCCACACTAAAGATCCATCCATCCATACTGCAACGCTCGCCAGGCGGTAACACCGCGTTCCCCACTCGCCCCGTGAGAAATCACAGCCAGACTTTGCCGGAGCTAATCGCAGAGGCCACGTCATTACACTAAGGAACGCCGACCGACAGTGAGTGCTTCGGTAGTTTCAGCTTTTGATGCAGCAGGAAGCGGAACGCCTTCCCGCGTTCAAGGCCCAAGCTACGAACTCTGCCTCTTCCTGAAACGCTGTGTGGTATATGCATGAGCACAGGCGTAGGTTACTCTATTACTTGGGAGCACACACCTAGGCGTTTCTCTTCTGGAATGACGACACTTTGAATGAGTGCATATTGCGTACCAATGTTATGTGCTTGCTATGCCATCTTTTCGAGGGATTTAGCATATGTGGTGTCGAAGTGTATGGTAATTACTTCAGCTACTACAACGGTCAAATCATGAATATGGACGTTAGTCTTCGGGCTGGTGACGTGCCACTAGTCGTCAAGGCGGTGCATCCACGTCAAACGGTGCTATAGCTGCCAAACACCAAAATACATTGTGCAAGCTCTCTTAGATCAACGTAAAATAAACAATCAGCTATACTCCTGTGAAGACGCGGTCGAGTTTCGTGTAATACCGATTCCTATTATGTAGGCATCCACCCTGTTTTTTTTTTACTTCACATTAGGCGAAAGGGATGCTCCACCTCATCCGCGAGACCCACGACTGCAGCTCGACAACATTACAACGGTTAAACATGCATAAATGACAAGTAGGTGGACGGGGTAACGGCAGCTGCCATAACTCAACCGGCGGCAGAACATCGCAAGCGTAATACAAAGGTTTTGAGTTCACTCCATACTGGCGGCGAGTTGCCTTTTTATCCAACTTAGGCAACTGCCTTTCCGTTTATCTCACAATTTTACTACGCTTCAATTTAAAAAAAAATTGACAGATCTCAGGCATTGTGGGAACTGATTTCATGCGAACCTGCGAGTCATATACCGCAGTTTCTGGCTTGGAGCTTAGCCTTGCGTCGACGTCTTCGTGTAATTTGAGTAGTGTGAATATCGTGGGCTTAGCAGACACGTTGACTGCACTTGCGTCTAGGGTAGCTCATTGTATGGCGCAACGTCGGTGCTCACGTTACCACAGAGGCGGCGCTTTTGTCAAAACAAAGTGTAAGCAGCGTTCGTTGGCGTATTCCTGCGGGAACGGCGTGTCTAACTAGTTACATGTTTGTAGACGTTTCTCCCCTAGCCTTGATTTTATTTATCCTATAACCACTTTCTTTACTGAACATACCTTACTTCCTTTCTCTATTTCAGTGCACTGTAGGAACAAGACGGAGGACAAAAGAACACACGGACACCTTCTTCTGTCATTCGTCTTGTTCCTACACTGCACTGGCATAATGAAATGAATTACCAACACGCCGAAGTCTACGCTCTGTCAGTGTTTACTTCCGTTTACGTTACCTGCATCACATATAACACAGCGTGCAGAGGATGTGACCAGCTACATTTGCATGTTCCGTGGATATATGTAATATAAAATCGACGATATGCTCTCAGTGCTGCGAGTACTACAGCACTTTCCGAAGGTATATAGCCCGGCGCAAGCTGTTCCTTGTCGTTTCTTGATGCCCGTCAACGTCGTTCTCATCGCTTCGAAAAATAAATTTGGCCTCTTCCGAAAGGTTGCTCGTACGTACAGCAGTGAAGGGAGTAACAGCCTGCGCCTTCGAGATATGAGTTGGGAAGCATCGAACAACGCAAAAATGAAGCAAAATCACGTCGTTTTGTGTGGGTACGGCTGGTTACATAGTGATGGAAAAAAAATTCAGGAAGACTATCGATAAGGATTTTTGGCAGTGTCATATTGTAAGCAGTCAAAGTGCGATACATAGTGCATATGAAAGTATGCATGCGAGAAGAATGTATGTTGTTCAGCGCCTACTGACAGCGACTTGCAAAAAGCAATCTTAGATTTGTTTATTTAAAGGTACCGGCTTGGCGCTCATTCGGTTTGGCGCCAGTCGTGTTGCACGTATGGGTCGTCCGAGCTATCTTTCCATGCAGGGCTTCGAGAATAGAAATGTGGCACATTTTTGACAGCAAAATAATGGAGTTCTCAAGCTCGATTCACTGACTGATACTGCCACGTGGTCGTGACCTTGACGAAGACCACAGGCGACGTCAACGTCAAGCTCGATTCACTGACTGATACAATTGAATGTTCAAAGACATCTGCGTTTAATAAAGTCAAGTATGTCCCTATTTCTACTTTGAATTACATTATCATACAGCCTATAAAATGTCCCCAAGAGAGCTAGCAGCGTTTTTTTAGCTATTCATGGCAGCGGAGTTTGCGGCCTCGCTGCACTGCCGTCTTTCTAACTTCCTAGTAGGCTTATTCGACGGCACTCCTAAAGTCATGAAGCAACGTGCGAGATTTATATTAAAGGCGATTAAGCCAACTGTAAGTTAATAGCCGCAAAACTGGAGTAGTAAATTATACCTACTGAAGGATCTTCAAGAATAGTTCTGTTGAACTTAGTGGGGTAAAAGCAACTAAGGTCATGCTGCGCCAGCCACGTGGTGATAACATGTTCCTAGCAGGCGCAGCATATGCTGCATACTTAAAGTTTACTTTAAAGATATGTCTCATCTGCGAAACTGATCACGTGAGTCAGTGACGCCAGTGCATTATCTCTGAGAGCATATCTTTTAGCGCAAGGGCTTGTGGAGGTGTTTTGATTTTGCGATAAGTTGAGGCACGACCGCCTCGCTAACCGGGAGACCGTGGAAGGCAGCGCGTAGACGCCTTCCACAACAGCCTCCGCCGACAGGCCTCCGTTCATCCAGCGTTTTATTTCCATATATGGTATCAGTAGACGCCCTCGCCGCATACCTTAGTGATGACGTCGTCGGCGACCGTACGAAGGCGCGCACTACTGTGGCGCCGCGGGTGGCCGCCGCGGAACCTCTCGTCTCGTTATCGTCACTGCCGTTCCCTCCTCCTCGCGCTCTCCTTGCTTATGCCGTCTTTCGTACTCTGCTGTGCTCCGCGTTCACTCTCCTTTCGTCCTCGTACGCTCTGCCGGTTACGACGACGCCGACACCGCTCAGCGCAAGAACGAGCGCTTACGAACTGCGCTCTAAAACTTTATTTAGGTCCTACAGGTCGTGATCTAGGACGTAACGCGCCGCTCACACGTAGGGACTGATAGGTCTAGCTTGTTTATCGGGGAGCTTGCGCCCGGAAAACTAGATGCAAAGTCTGAGTCCGCTACAGCGTTCCACACACAAAAGGTCCCTTCGACCAACCCACGCCTTCTTCTTCTCCCAAGCCTCACAGGTCAACCCACTTTCTTGTGTACGTGCGCGAGTGGCATGCGTTGCGCTGTCCCAAGAACAGCGAGCAAGCACGACGCATTGCAGACGCTAACACAGCGGCTGGCTGTGCTCCGCGTTCGGTCTCTTTCGTCTTCGTTCGCTCTATCGGTTACGATGACGATGGCGACGCCGCTCAACGCAGGAACACGTGCCTAAGAGCTGCGCTCTAAAACACTATTTAGGTCCTACAGGTTGCGATCTTTCACGTAACAAGCCGCTCACACGTAGGGACGGATAGGCCTAGCTTCTCCGTCATGTCGCTGGCCGGCTGGATTTGCCCATAGCTGTGCTACAAAATCCAGACTGCGTAGTGAAGTATCCCACTCGGATGACGTAACGTCTTCATCAACCTGTAACGCGGGGCCCCGTCAGAGTATGTGCTCTAAGCTGGCAAAGTATGGGCAAAGCGCCCAAATGTTCGACGTCGTAATTGCGGTTTAGATCCTGTGCAAGAGTGCGGAGCTAGGTATGTGCCCCCTCCTGCAAGATTCTGAGTGTCAATGTCAGAGGTCTGTTCAATTCACTGCGTGGCGGCGTGTACTTACGCCCTCCAGGTAAAAGTTATTTGTTAGGTCATTGTAGGTGGCCGGGGGAACTGTTCCCACAGAAAATGGGAAAGCACCACTATCTATTTCCTGTCCACTCTGGATGAAGAAGATATCGATAAGTGATATCGTAGGCTCTCTGACGGATAGATAGATAGATAGATAGATAGATAGATAGATAGATAGATAGATAGATAGATAGATAGATAGATAGATAGATAGATAGATAGATAGATAGATAGATAGATAGATAGATAGATAGATAGATAGATAGATAGATAGATATTCTGTACAAAGCAAAGGGCAGGCACAGGAAAGAAGTGAGAACAGTGTGTTACATTCAGGATACTCACACTGTTTCGCTGGATTCCACTTGCTCAATATGTGCAATCCGCGTCACTGTCGGTGGAAGTTCAAGGACAAGTAAGCTATTCAGGTGTTGTGCCCACCTCAGTCACAATATAGAGCAGATGTACGTTGCATGCGTTTCAAGAACTGCTCCATGACATTGGATAGGAAGACCTGGCTTTCGTGTAGGCAGATGGTGGCAAAACTACTATAGAGCGACACCAAGCAATAGAATTGCAATATGATGCCGCCAGCTCTGCTGTTTAACCAATCTTCGCGACGCTGAGCCAGTGAAGCTGTTTTAATTTTTTTTCTCTGAAGCTCTCAAGGTTTGTTGATTATGTTTGCTGAGAACTCGCAGTGCAATAAAAATCAGTCACACATCTTGACGGAAATATCAAAAATTGTAGGCAGTTTGCATTAAGGTGGCGGTCTCACTCAGGCGGCACCAACACATCGTTTTCGTCGCTTTTCCAGCTGACGCGGTGGCTGTTCTAGTTGTTTTATGTAGGTGACATATATCATCTAAAAGCTTGATCTTTTTAATTTTAAAATATATTTATGAATAACACGTGAACTTTTACAATTTAGGGATGGATATCCAAGAATATAAGCGCAAGTTAGATGGTTTTGGCTGACTGCGCCTAAGCAGTGACCATTTTTTTGAGAAATCTGCTAAGTTACTGCATTGTTTTTTGCGCAGCACTTTCAAGACATATTTTCCTATCTCCTCAACGTAGCAAATTGATGTTAGACTTCTACTATTTTGTTGCTTAGCTTTTGAAAACAGCCAAATTTAGTAACTTTCGCAGCAAACTGTCTAGTAACTATTCGGTAAAGAAAGTTCATTTTCGGGGCGTATGTAGAGGATAACGTATTCCGTCTGAATCCTCAATTTCATAGATGTACACGTGCTAAATTTTAAATTATATTATTCTAATTTTGGCCATATTCTCAATATAGGGACCTAGCTTGGCCCATTTTCGTGGAAAGCTACTGAAGTTCTGTGGCTGAATTTGCACGTAGAGAAACTAGAGCCCCCATCTATTCCCTCAACGTAGCTTTTTTTAATAAATCAAGCAGAAATGCGAAACGAAGCTCGTAAGTTGTCTTAATTTATCACGCCGCAAACGTAAAAAAAACTGTGTAATCTTCAAACAACGCTGAAGCCTGAGCATCTGTAACTTATATATTGCAGTTACGGTCTCCTGATATAATTATGCACACGAATCACAAACAAATACTGCAAGAATACTGCGAAATTACATTATTCCTATGACAACAACGGATATCTTCCTCTAGCCCCAGCTAGACGGACAAAACCAAGGCGTTGAATTTGAAAGCTCCCCGTCTCTCTGATTGTGGCGTGAGAAAACATTTTAGGTCAGGGGGAAGTGTCTTTACTAACATCAAAGCACGCACCACCATCTCTAAGTCTTTTCTTCTTGTTTCCCCTCTGCGCGTCTTGGATGGCTTCGCTATGCTTTGTGGGATAGCGAGGGGAGCAGGAGCATGCACGTTGTCAATGAAGGCTACTGCGCGCCGCGATAATATCACCTGAGCTGTCTTTAACATGCGTGACCGCCCAAGAATGCACAGCCGAGACAGACCTCGCATTTTGTACTCCCTTGCAACAGCTCAGCAAGTATGAGATCCTTCCCACCGTTGAAAGTGTCCTCTAAGGATGGGGTGATTGTCTTCACTCGAAAAGAAAGGCCAAATTCTCGGGACGTCCCGCTTGTGTGTGTGTGCGTGTTTGTGGCTGCTGCGTGTGAGGCCCTTCTCGGGATACCTCGAAAAAGCGAGGGGGAGTGGCGACAAACAAAAGAAAGCAGACGAACGGACAGTGCGCGTGCGATACAAGCGAACTGAGCACACCTGCATAGGGGAAGTATGTTGTGAATATCACCTCATTTTTTTTCTTTTTCTGCAGTAAAACGTACAGTTTTTCAGAAGTGTGGTTAGGTGGGCTAGTTGGCATGAATTTATCGCAAAAACAGCGCAAATACGAGGCGAAGCACACGTAAAGGAATGACAGGGACACAGTTTTGTACTTTCTGCATATTTATTTCCGTCATTGCTAATTAATCTAATGAATTAACAATCAAACAAAATTAAGCTGTAGACCTCCATGTCAACCATATGTATATTGCTCGAATGTCTTTTCTGCCGGCTTCCCTTCATTTATTCGCCGTCAGCATTCGTACCGGCAAAAACAACGGCGCGGCAAGTGTGCGTGTCGTGGAAGTAACTCATCCCATTCAACCGCGTCTGTTGTGCTGGGAGACCCGCCATGGTGGTCTAGTGGTTATGGCACTCGACTGCTGACCCGAAGGTCGCGGGATTGAATCCCGGCCGCAGCAGCTGCATTTTCGATGGAGGCGAAAACGTTTGAGGCCCGTGTGCTTAGATTTAGGCGCACGTTAAAGAACCCCAGGTGGTCGAAATTTCCGGAGCCCTCCACTACGGCGTCTCTCATAATCATATCGTGGTTTTGGGACGTTAAAACCGACATAATATTATTATGTTGTGCTGGCAACTTGTTAGATTAGGCTACAAGGGGAAATTTGGGAGGATACGCTCGCTCCAACCCACCGTGTATGGTACGCCTTAGTGGGTTATGCGTCGCACTGTTTAACTCGAGGACGCGTGTTTTATTTCTACCTACGACAGGCACAATTTCATGTACACGCGAGTGTATATTCCCGTGCACGCCAAGTGTTCAGGAGTCCCCGATTACGGCGCTGTCCATAATTACACCGAAGCCGCCCAAGGAGACGCGGGCGCTTGCGAATTCTTCACTCGGAGTCGGCTGCGAATATCCGTCATTGGTTTCAATAAACCAGAAGCCGAAAAATACCTGCTGCGTTGCTCTCTGCTGGAACACAGCGCGGTATTTCACAGATTTCAGCCAGAAATAACAAAGCGAATCGGCATGAACTTTCGCTGACTGCATGGCACGGTGTAAAAAAAGGGTTGCCGTAGGGATAGCAAGCCGGTGCGTTTTACAGCGAAATCTGTTATGAGATCATTTCACCAGCCGTTTTTGGCGCCTTAGTTGTCCGCCGCCGCCGCCGCCGCCGCCGCCGGTGTCCGCAACCAGTATCGCTCGAAATACGAAAAAAAAAACGAAAGAAGAAAAAAATTCCAGGATGGAACGAGATTCGAACCTGGGCCCCTCTGCGTGGGAGCCCAGTATTCAACCTCTGAGCCATGCCGGTGCTTGAAACTGCTTTGCAAAAAGGTCCTATGCAGGTTTCAGGTCGGGAAGGAACCACTTTAGCATATGCAACATAGCGTACTAGAAGAGTAAAATAAGCACCAAGCGTCGCACAACGCGAATTCTGTAACTAGGCGTCAAACAATGCGATTTGCGCAACGAGGAGGTTGTTGAATGCTTCCAACCCATTACAAAGGACTATGCCATAATTCTGCATCGTCATCAGGCACAGCATCAACAAAGTGCGCATAATGCCTTACATGCATTTAGCAGGTACCAACGCTCTCTGTAAAATGACGAAAAATGGCACAGTGCCTGCTGCCGTACTTCTCAAAAATTACAATGATTTATAGCGTAGTGGGTTCCTCGCAAGTGCACTTGTATTGGTTGCCAAGGAAGCCCATAAGCGCATCATCCACTTCCTCGGGGTCTCAGTAAAATTACAGATTTATAGCGTAGTGGGTTCCTCGCAAGTGCACTTGGATTGGTTGCCAAGGAAGCCCATGAGCGCATGATCCATTTCCTCGGAGTCTCAGTAAAGTTCTTCGCCCCACCCCCCGTCTCTCTCCCACGTCAACGTATGTTATACAGCATGACGGGAGAGGGAAATAGCGACCGAGCGTCACCCAATGCAAATTACATAACTGGTGGGCCGTTTGAAGATTCCAACCCATTACAAAGGGCTGAGTCATAATTCTTCATCGTCATCAGTCGTCGCGTCAACAAAGTGCACATAATGCCTTACAGACGTGTAGCTGTTGCCTCGTTTCTCCGCAGAATGACGAATAATGGCTTAGTAGGTGCTTCTCAACTTCACAATAATTGTGATTTATGGCGTAGTGGGTACCTTTCTAGTGTACTTGTATTGTAGCCCCAAGAGAGCTTAACGGGCTCTAGAAACGCCGCTCTTCCAGCTTTCGCTGTGACTGTGCTGCGGTTTCAGCGCAGGCCTGGCGTTTTTTTTTTCTTTTTTTTTTACTGGGGAGCACCCACAACAAATAAGTTCTTTCAGGGGGCAAGGAGGCGGGGAACTTATGCGTTGTGTTTTTGAATGTGCTGCCTGTAGATAAGGCGGGGGGGGGGCCTGAGGGATAGGTGCAATGGGAGAGCAGAACCGTGAACGAAGAACAATACCCTTTGCGGGAAGCGCCAAGTCGAATAAACAGAGGCAACTATCAGTGGTGAAGCCCCATCTATATTTCCTGTGCTCTGAAGGTTCACACCGCTCAATTTGAGGATCGCTATGCCAGGTAGGCGACTTCTTGGTTTTCTTCACTGCCAATGTAGCACGCCATGCAACAAGGCGCTCTCGTGGTTACTTCGCATTCAAGGGCGCAGGCAGAAATTTGTTTCGCGGGGGAGGGAGGGGGGATATCATTTTATAATGAGCGCTATCTAGCTCAAGCAAGTGACAACTGAACAGTGGTTATCAGTGAATGAGGTAGGAGGAGTAAACGACAGTGTCAGAGGGGGATTATTTATATATGTACACAGAAGGATGTAATGTCTCATGGTTCGCTTGTGATGTGACCTGCGCGATAGAATTTGTTACCCAGCCCCGCATGTTGGCACCGCATGTCACAGAAAGCAGCTGATCAGTGCGCCAGGACTTCTCGAGCCCGTTGCCGCGCACGGAACGGACGGGCGCTGTCGGCCGAGAGCCTGCGCTTGCGGTTTTCAGTGCAATTGTTCCTCCCGTGGTGCTTCAAAGCACCACACCGCAGAGGGCAGAGACAAGTGCGCGAGGATCATTAGAGAAGGAGAGAGAGATGTAGTTGAAGGGGAGAAAAGAAAAGCCACTTCTCGAGGCCTCATTTCCTCGAACCACGACAACAATCAATTCGTCTCGTCCCCTCCTCATCCACTGTACTGCCCCGGCAAGAGTTTATTTATTTATTTATTTATTTGAAATACTGTCAACCATCACTTGAGGGCCATTACAGGGAGGTACAACACTTGGTATAAATAAAGAGGGTACATAATTATACAACTTACAAAAAAAATTACAAACTGAGACATACATTTATACATTAGAAGTACTCTCTTATAACCCACAAAACAAAAACACATTTAAAATCACCTAAAAATAAAGAACAATCGGGATCATTTTTATGAAAAATCACAAAACTGTAGATCAGGTAAGTGCATAAATTTGTTAACATCATTCGTATGTACTCCGTCACCCGGTAATACATTCCACGCCTCAATCACTTCAGGGATGAATGCTGGTACATATTCGTTCGCACAAAGTATGGCTGCAGCTCTCGCCCATGATTTGCCCTCTCGCTTCGTTTCCCACGTAGTTGTACGTAGTTATTTATGTTCATTTTAAAATCACCTTTCAATATTTGAAAAATAAACTTTATTCTATGTTTAAGTCTGCGTTTTTCAAGTATCTCTAGATCAAAAAATTGTAGCATTTCAGTGACTGAATCAGTCTTCCTATATTTTGAGCATATAAAGAGAGCCGCAAGCCGTTGTATTCTTTCTAGCTTATTTACCGAGACTTTGTTGTGGGGACTCCACCAGAAATTTTCACCCCCCAAACGTTGTCCTCCTGCTCCTGACTGAGTGGCATCTTCTGGCGGGTCGGACAGAACTACTCGCAAGATGGCAATCATAGAATAGCCATCTTATTAAGTCGCGCACAGCTTGGCACAGTGAAGAACGGACCCGTCGCCGCTCGTACTCCCCGTCGACCGACACTTCTAGCTCTGAGATGCGCGCCTTCCTCCTCGGAGGTTGCGCGCGATGTGTCCGTAGCTGGGCGTGGCTTAGCTACTGCGCATGCACGGCTTGGACAAGTCGTGCGGTATCCGGTCGCTAGACTACGCGATGCTTGCTTCCTCTATCTTTCTATATTTTTTTCCTCTCTCTACTTCATTCTATCTCTCTCTTTCTTTCATGTTCTCTTTGTCTCTCTCTGTTTTTTTTTGCACTTCATTCTCTCTATTTTTCTATTTCTCATTCTTTCAGTGCTACATTTACTCTCTCCCCTCCTCCTTCACTCCTCCTCACCATCACATTTCTCCTCCTCACGCTCACTTACATTCCCACCTTTTTCTACACTATACAATACAAGGCTATGATATGCTCTGATAGCGTGCCTAGATAGCCGAGTGGTTAGGACGTTCGCCTTCAGATAGAGGGTACACGGGTTCGAATCCCGCCTTG
The DNA here is from genome assembly GCF_013339695.2 of Rhipicephalus sanguineus. Lineage (NCBI taxonomy): Eukaryota > Metazoa > Arthropoda > Arachnida > Ixodida > Ixodidae > Rhipicephalus > Rhipicephalus sanguineus. The sequence continues at coordinate 99,443,471 of NC_051180.1, read as the reverse complement.
TGAAGAATTTTTATCCGGAAAAAATTTTTCTGTTTCTCTTTCTTCATATCTTTTTTTCCATCTCTCTGTTTGCTTCTTTCTTTCTTTCTTTCTTTCTTTCTTTCTTTCTTTCTTTCTTTCTTTCTTTCTTTCTTTCTTTCTTTCTTTCTTTCTTTCTTTCTTCCTTTCTTTCTGTACTTGTTCTCAGGTAACCGCACAGTGGCAGGAAACCGTTAAGATGATGCTAGTTTTTTGCGATCGACACACAAGGAACGATTTGCTAAACAGCTCGCTGTTATAAACGTAGGCACATTCAAGCCTGAAATTCTGTCGAAGGTCTCACCACGAATGAACGTGAGAACGCGGAGTGAAGAAGATATTGACACACGAGGCTTTGTTTGCAAGGCATTAATTAAGAAAACGTGCAAGCCTAACATCATTCAGAGTTCTGCCTTAACTGCAATGAGTGCTTGTTTGTGTGCGTCCGCCCACGTGATAAGGGCTGCAGCGTATCTCGACGTCCAGGAATTACGTCATTGACAGGGATATGAAACCACCCACTGTCTTTCAGATTTATTAACTCGACGTTTGAAGCACTTAACACCTTCTTCGCTTACACTCCTCGTTATTAGGATAATAAGTAGGGCCGACCAATTCCGCCAGCGTTTGCTCCTGTCCACCTGCTACTTTTAATTAGTCGGGCTACTAAGACGATCCCACGCGATATTTACAGAAATAGCGTGTAGAGGGCATTGCTTGCAGTGTATGTAATACCCCTTCTTGCTCACTAGCAGCGCCCAGTTCAAAACGAGTGGACGTAGGCAGTTGTGCATGACAGGAAGATTTCCTAACAGCCCAGCAAATTTATTTATTTTTTTTTTTCGTAGAATACTGCTGACAAGAGTCCAAGCAGGAGAGGGTTTAGATTAAAAAGAAACACGCAAATGGAAAATATCACAAAACAGTGCGCAGGAAAATATTGTTTGCGGGGAAGAATGAATATTTATACACGTTTGATGTAATGACTGTGCCTGTGACGTGAGGCTCGACCGATGTGATTCTCGAAGTAGTCGTTAGGCTTTATTCCCAGCTAGCCAAAATAAACCGAGACTGAGAGATTTAAACGTGCCAGATTTTTTCTTTGAAATTGCGGGTCTGCAAATTATCTCAGCGATATACACGCAGGTAAGGGTCTACATGGTTGTATATAGCGTTTTGTTCCGCAGCCGACAAGGGACAAAATGAATATAGCCGAGGGAGGCCCTGTTTCGAATGTCCAGTCACGCTATCGAACTCTGTGCCGTGAAACTGTAGGTTGTTATATGCGGCTCCGGAAAAGGAAGAATATAAAGAAAGCGCGTATTAATGATGTCATCTGCGCAATAATGCCGTACGTGTTGCATAAGTGGTACCAAAAGTCCTAATCACGATGATTCCTTTATTTTGATCTTATTTAGCACATTAATATGGACGAGCAAAGAGAGACCTGCGTACGCCGTTACATTCCAAGTCTTTCTACATTCATATCAATAAAACTTATTGTATACAGCTAGAACCTCACCACGCACTGAAACTACCGAAACTGGCCACTTGTATACTGCTGCTCAACCTTTCTTGTAATCACGCGGAAACGGTGTTATGACCATGCAGCTTTCTTTCTGATCGAGTTTTCATATATGGCTCAAGACTGGCTCAGCGACTGTTTCTCGCGACACTTATATCGCGAATGTTTTCTTGATACCATTTACACTAAACAAGTTTTCGCCACCTCAAAGGTAGATAGACATTGTGGCTGAAAGCTAACTGTGTGTAAATTCATTATTTTTATTTGCGGCTATGTTGTACGTTTGCGTAGTACAAGGTTGGAGGAAAGCGGTTATGCAAACTAACATTTTAGAACAAAACCTGCAAGAAGACTAGTTCACTTTTGACTTCGGCGAGAATGTGACGAGAAAGGCTCTCTGAGCCTTTCTGTGATACTTGCGTACATTTTCCAGAAAAAAATTGCAATTCTTGTTCAGTTGCCAACCACTGCATACGAGTATAAGCAACGCAAGGGCGCATGCTTTACTCACAGAAAACGTGGGCCAGGAAGAAAGCAGAATACAAAAATTGATTTCATCGTTTATCGACGAAAACTTTACGCCATTTTTAAATCATTTTTCAGTAATCATTTTTTAAAGGCAAATAATATACATTCTTTTAGCAGTGCAGTGGCAGTGGTAAATGGTTTAGATTTTATCGCTTTATCTAATACGTGAGGCGTGAAAAATACTACTGGACTGCATCCGACAGAGACAGGGAGGTATTAGGTGTGTACGTGCTCGCTTTCTGAAAACGTAAGGGGCCACTAAGTATTGTTTTGTTATAAACGCTAAGAAATCTTTCCCAAAAAGCCAAGCTCTTCAACTGCACAAAATAAAGATCACGGGAAGAGGCTCAACTTTAAATTGCGAGCTTTCTTTGCGACAGTGCCCAATCACTTGTTAGTCAAATATATAGAAAACGAATCATAGATCTGTGCATTGCCTTTCCTGACTAACGCCACTTCAGGAGCGAGTCATCGTTCCTTACAGCGGTATTTTCCTCCAAACAACTAAAGTACCGTCACTATACGCATCTCACCCGCAAGAAGTTCTCGACGAGATAAAAAGACGGCGTGAATGACCTAATCTCAAAAAGGTGGAAAAACGTGTTTCGTTATTTCTTCGTCTTAAAGGTAAGCTCCTCGAAGCAGGAATCGCGCTTGCAATCAAGATTCGCGTTGCCCTTCTAAGACTATAGAAAAAACGGATTTTCTATATGAATGGTCGCAAACCGCTGTATATCGACTGAAGTGCAACACAAGCAGGAGTAGAAAGTACGAGAAGCCAACATTGTTTCGACGATCCCCCCGTTCAGATCCGGTCACGTCCTGGACACTCCTTCTTATTAGCAGGATCAACCGAGCGAAACGATGCATTAGCCGTCTTTCTTTTCTCTTCTTTGGACCCTTGTATTCTCCCAGTCTCTGTCCTGCACTTTCTTAGAGTGGCATCACGATGCGATAAAACAAAAGCTTTTATCGCCATGGGGACACATATCCTCTTACTAGGTGCTCCCACGCTACTCGTATATATTGCAAAAGCGAAGTCGTCGTTAAAGGCCATGGCTGAAAGTGAGCCGCTGGCACAGTGTGAGGAAAACTACGAGAAATAACGACACTAGCTAACATTCACGTGGGCATATATGGCTACAACGTAAGCCTTGTCGTAACTATCCTCATCGCATCGTTTTTATACAAGGGACATCCTATTTGCCTCATCCGTACCATAGTTCACCATCTTTCTATGATCTGTGTTTTCGGAATGCAACGACATATAAGACTTAGTTTAATGCTCCTCTCTAGCAGTCAGGGCTTAAGGTGCGCGCATACGTTGGTAGGGGACGTCACGCTAGAATAAAGTATGCTTCAAGGCGTGTTTTATGTGAAGTAGGGTGCAAGATGTTGGCACTCGGTGTCGCTTACGCCCCGCTTTATGACCATACAGAAATTGTATGGCTGACGCGACGGTAGCTATAGCTCCACGACATACACAAGCTGTGCTTTGCTGCACAACGTTGTATGGCAGTAAATATCGTTATTACGCGCTAGAGGGCAGCGCGTGAAGTCAAGTGAACGTAACAAGTCTGCCAGTTTCGCGTCGTTTTCTAAATCAAGACGTTGCTTCTGATGCTCCTGAAGCCGCTTAACATACTGTAAAGGCACAGAAACATGAAGGTTATATATATATATAGACTTTGTACACAAGCCTACAGCGTAACAAAACTCACAAAAATCTCGCATCACGTGGATGTTGCGCCGCGTCCATTTGAAGCCCTCCGTGGTAAACGAGGCATATCGGCTGTAAACAGAGACAAGCACTTCAGGTAAGCGTTACTGATACAATGCGGTGTGACACAACAACGATGGCACGTTAAACTACTGCCGTACGTAAGCAGCAATGGCGAGGGCACAGAATGCTAGAGGTAGCCGGGCTCCTCAATCGTAAGCATAAGAACTACGCAACAAATATATATAAAATTTCAGGAGAAACAAATTCAATCACTAAATTTCGACTGTGCCAAACAGAATGAAACACGCTTGCGTTCTGAAAAGTACTCATATGCATTCCACGCGCAGTAACACTTATGTTCAGTAGGGTGTACTTCTATAGTACGCATGCATGTAATTTCTGATTTCCGACGTGTAAATTAGCTCAGAAACAATATTTTGTTAATTGGATATGTAAATTACGCTACGTGACCTTCCTATTCTCGTTCATCTTGGCGATGTAACGAATAAGATATGTACGTACAGATACTCGTCAAGATCATATCCTAGATAATCCCCTATATAATCTCCTGTGTAGTTGACTGTGTACGGAGTCACAAAAAAAAATAGATATATATATTTCTTGAGCAAGTAATCTTTCGTGTCGTAGATATACTGGCTTCTTATAGACTATATTACGTAAGGCATATGGGCGCCGCCATCATGGGCTGTTAAACGAATATTTTCTAATTTTATCCCGTTACGCGTACTGATAAAGCCAGGAAATGCCGAATGCACCAACCCAACAGTTTTCATATGTACACGCCCACCGTAGCGCTGTTCGCTTAGTTGTTCAAGGTAAAATACGGCAAGCTTAACAGCCCAGCATGGCGGCACCGAAACCCGTCCGTAAAATAGTATATTGCGGGATTCCTAAAACGAAACGAAGAGTCACGTGTCACCCCCCACCCTCATTTTTCTAATGATCTCAGTGTCTGTAACACATTTTTCAATTTTCCTGTTCTTCATTTTTCTTTCCTTGCCTCTCACCCTATTTTTTATACTTAATAAAAACACTGTATAAATCAATCTTTTTATATGGGTTATATTTCTTACTGAGGCTTTGGTCAAGGACTGTATTCCGTGGTGACTCGAAGCGCAATTACTTTTGGAAGGTCATCACTAATTGCATCTCTATAAGTCAAGGGAGTTCAGGCACCGAATAGGAGATTGGTCATAACAAAGCAGAAAACTGGGCGAGTTGGTATGTGTTCATCGTCACAGGATGCCCCGCCACGGTGGTCTAGTGGTTATGGCGCTCGACTGCTGACCCGCAGGTCGCGGGATCGAATCCCGGCCGCGGCGGCTGCATTTTCGATGGGGACGAAAATGTTTGAGGCCCGTGTACTTAGATTTAGGTGCACGTTAAAGAACCCCAGGTGGTCGAAATTTCCGGAGCCCTCCGCTACGGCGTCTCTCATAATCATATCGTGGTTTTGGGACGTTAAACCCCAGATATTATTATTATTATTATCGTCACAGGATAGCGCGCACTTACAACGGGGCCAAAGGGAGAAGCACACAACACAAGCGCTAACTTTCAACTAAAGTTTATTCAAGGAAAAACGGAAGAGAAGAAAATAACACAAAATACCGCGCATGCGTCACTGCGCAGAAAACATAACTAAATTATAAGCCACACATAATATCAAAGCCTAACAACATGGCAGTTGATAACCAATCTGTTCACCGTTGCAAGGCGCTAATCAATGTGGCCAAGAAAAGACAGTTCTTTATCTGTTAGTGCCAATGACGTCTGTCTTACACATCTATGTCCTTTTTTTTATTTGGAAGGCCTCACAGATCTCCCTTGTAGTCTTGTCCTTGTGACGGAATGTTCTTCTCCCTTTGGCCCCGTTGTAAGTGCGCGCTATCCTGTGACGAGGAGATTGGTTACAGATTCGAGCGCAATTATTTTACAGCGTGTGCAAGGACATCCTGTAAAGGAATGGATATGTCAGTGTATATTGCACAAAGCATTCAGGATGTCAATGCTGCTCACTTCGCGCAGTCACATTTCCCTATAATGAACAAAGGAAACACAACTCTTCATTCCTGGCGAAGTAGCAATGGCACAATAAATTGATTACCAAGGCCGCAAGGCGTCAGCTTTCGCGGGCAGCTGGGATTGTAGACTGACGTCTACCAGCAGTAAGGAAATGAAATTAAAGAACCCCTTCGGAGTCAAGGTGTATCACAATTCTCGCAGAAAATTTCTTTGTAATGATGTAATGACATTAGAGGTTCTATTTCAGCCGAACAACGAAGCATATGCTGTAACGGACGGTGACGTTAACCTGCGCAACGCTGAATGCTTAACGACTGATGCACTTTCGGCGTATTGTTATAGTTGCAATATGATATCGCGTTCTTGTAAGAAATCAAATTTCATTCAACTCTTCATGCGTGTGTCGGGGTGTTCAGATAACCTATTTGTTCGCTTTTGATATTCGTGGAAACTTGGACGAGCGGAAGCGTGTTTTTTTAATGAGCTGAGGAGGAAGTGATAATCAATACCTGAAGCCTTGGATTTACCAAAGTTCAACAATGCACCAATTAAACGTAATAACAGTACCCTTCGCGGGTATATTTTGATCCTTACCAAAAACTCCAAGTTCCAGCTTTTCTAGGTGAAACTGAAGTGCTTTATCAAAGCGCCTTTACGCAAGACGGGCAAACTTGAAGTTGTAGTTCATTAGTGCATCGTAGGAAAACTCTCAAGTTGGTATCAATTAAGAATATTCGTTAAGTGTACACTCTGCTTCATGAAGGATAAACAGAGTATAGATGTCGATAGAAAGGGGGAATGTGATTGCGTATCGTGGGCACAATTTTATTTTTTGTATTTTCCATTGCAGCTGGTGTATATCGAACGATGACGAAAAACATATTAAGGAGATTTTTAGAGAAATTATATGTATCCCCTCATTACTTTTACAGGTTGGCAACACTACTACATAATGCATAAAACGCATGGATCCTGGTGAGCGTAATGTATGATAATCATGTAGATCATGCGCAACAAAATTTTGTTGGGAAAAAAAAATACGAAAGGACCTCCCTGCAAAGCTGAGCATAAAGAAGAAGTCTGGAGAAAAAGGAGGCCGAGATGAGGCCTGGAGAGCCCTCAGGGCAGCGACGTTTGGCGTGTACTTAATCACGACGCCAACTCAGTGGGGGTGCCCCGCGTACCGCCGTTCATCGATCGATTTCCCCGGAAAGCCACTCCTAACAAGTGCTAAAGAACGCGACAGACAGGTCCGAAATAGGGATTAATTACGGTACCTAATAGTCTCCCGACAGGGGTAATGCAATTACGCGGTTTGACATACACTGCAGCCTTTTTGTGCGTTGTCTTCCTGCAAACGAAGCCAATCTATCTGCTGTCCCCAGGTATTGGACTACGGCTCTGCTATTTCTCCCTTCTGTCTTGTTTTCACGCCATGAGCTTTTTCATGTCCTAAGGAAGAACGGGCGTTCTTTTAAGTATTTTGAGCTTACGTATTTTGTCATTTTTATGATCTTCTCTTACGCTACGAAATTTGAGAAAACGGTTGCATAATTGATTTTCATCGGGCTCGAAGCAGCGATTAACATGAATCTCACTTGCGATAAAAATAGACGGTGAAGACTAATTACTCGTTTAAATTGCTTGTTTTGTGTCGCAGTGTCTGCTAAGAAAGACGGGTTTTGCATGCCAAAATAACGATAAGATTTGGGCGGAGCCACCAACTTGATCTGGGGGCCTTCGGCTCCCCAGATTCGAGTTCCTCAGGACTTCAATAAAGTTCTTGTCATGTAATGTCATGTCATTATGAGGAACGCCGTAGCGGGGGCTGCGGAATAATTCTGACCACCTGGGGTTGTTTAACGTCTACGTCCATCTATGTGCACAGATGTTTTTTGCATTATTTGTATTATTTTTTGTCCTCTAACTTACCAGCGGAACACTTATGTCGCTGAGCTATCGCGATAGGTGCAGCGTCTGTAACGGACAGCGGATCACTGAAATGTTCTCGCGAATTAAAGGCTGGTATCCTGGTTTGTGGAGACGTCGCCACATCTGATTAGGACAGATGTAACGTAGTCAGAGATCACGACGAAATTATTCTCAACTGAAAGTGATCCGAAGCACTTGCAAAATAGCAGTTCTCCTTGGTATATACAGACAAACTTCATTTTTTACCTTATTTTAAGGACCCAACCTTGTTCCTCCATTTCTCCATGAAGAAGAAGAACACAGCTCTTTTTTTTGTCAGGGGGCGCTTCTTAGACACTGAAGACGGTGTTTTAAGCGATGTTAGTTTGCTTTCAATACCGCATGCTAGAGTAAAGTAGTACA
>NC_051180.1:99427240-99435197 GCF_013339695.2 Rhipicephalus sanguineus | reverse complement strand
GGATCTCTGGCAGCCTAGCCCCGGTCCCAATAACAACTGTTGGGCAAATAAAGTTTATTCAACTCAATTAAACACAATTAGCCTTCTTCTTTTCTTTCTTCGTACGCTGAACCACTAATTGCCAGGCAACTACTTCGGGATCCGATGAGATAAGCTTCTCGGCTCTTCTGCCCCGTTGAGAAGCATTTGAGCTCTCCTTTCGATGACGTTACCCACCTGCAAACGCCAGTCAGAGGCGCTATCAAGAGGCTGCAGCGCAGTGTCAGACGGCGACTGCACAGCGAAGGCGAATAGCTGCGCGCTCACCGGCACCAGTGTGTCTGCCATGGCTACGACGTCACTCCTCTCGAATGCGCAGACCAGCAGCTGCGAGTCGCGTGCGGCGGTGGCGGAGATTGCGCTCGCGCTGGCCGCCGGTGTGTCTGCCGCGGCTACGACGCCACTCCTCCCGAACGCGCAGACCAGCAGCGGCGACCCGCGCGCGGCGCTGGAGGAGAGCGCGTGAGATGCCGGCACCGGTGAGCCAGCTGTGTGACATCACTGATCCTCGCGCATGCGCAGCGCGGCTCATGAGGATCCATGCGAAATTGGCTCCGGTTAGGCAAGTGTAGCTCACGCTACAAATGTTTGCAGCGAAACTGTAGGAAAATTCTTTGTGCAAAGGAAAGTACGTTGTACAACGGACGGAAACAAACAGACAGTTGCGGTGATAATGATAATGATTGTGAGTCTCATTTTTTTTTTTTTTTTGACGCGAAATATTGCAGGCTGGCACCAGCAGTGCCACGCTTCTGCATAATGATCGATCCGTTTAGCATTTAGTGACGCATTTCTGGGTTTGTTAAAACTTAAGTAAATATTGTTTATATCGGCTGTTCTGATCTGTCAGCGCCCCCTTCCCCTAAAAATTCATTTTCTCTGTTTCATATTAAAACCATACCTTCAGAACTATCAATCTTTTCATAAAATTATTAGCCCGGGTTTCCTTGTCTATTCGTTTAGAAGAGGCCAACGGGTAGCTTGACTTCATTACGTCAAAGCAAGAGTAAACTTTTTTCAATCATTTTCCTGCCAGATTTTTCCGTATCCTCCTTTTCGCGAGCTTCTTAAACCTCTCACAGAAAAGATGTGCCGGAATATCTAGCGCTGCAGAAGCACAAGAAGAGCCCTTGAAGTAACTGCAACAGAGCGATTCGTTTCGAGAGCTTGGGGAGTTTGTTCTCGAAGGAGATTGCTGAAGTAAAAGCGAGCGTAAAGCGTGATATAGAGTGGGGCTAAACGAAGGCTGCGAGAACCGACACTCCTTCAGAAAAGAAAGAAAGAAAGAAAGAAAGAAAGAAAGAAAGAAAGAAAGAAAGAAAGAAAGAAAGAAAGAAAGAAAGAAAGAAAGAAAGAAAGAAAGAAAGACATCTACTTATTGATTAAGTGAGCCGACGAAACTCGCTTATAGTTCAACAAGAAATCTTGGAACTATATAAGCGTGATTGTTTCTAAGTTGGTTGGGAAAGCTTTCGAAGCTTTTCACTTGGGGTGCAGAGGGGGATATTTATTTATTTATTTATTTATTTGGTTTGAATACATAGAAAACACGAAGACACAGAGGAAATAGGGAGGGAACAGGCTGACAACTGCCACCTAAAGGGGCACAACGCCTGCCTGCTCATTTGGGATAAGGGGAAACATTGGGGAAAGGAAGATAGGGGGAAAGAAAAAGGAAAGAAATAGGTAAGAAAAAAAAAACAAATAACACAGACGTAAACACGAATAAGTGGTCACAAGGAAAATTGTCTATACGCGCGAGGCCAAATCGGTGTTTTTTAAGAAAGTAAGTAGGGCTCGATGGGCCTGGTCAGCGCCGAGCAGCACAACCCCTCGGGAACAGGCAATCATCAAGGTTCGTACACTTGAGACCAATAAGTCCATATTCCTTGATGAGCAGTGCTCGCTGCATAACAATGCGGGACACTCAAAAATTATGTGTTCTAGTGTCTCACAGGAGTCACACGACGTACATGATGGACTGTCTACACGACCTTGTCGGTATAAGCGCTCACGCACTAATACAGAGCCAACTCTTAGCTTATATAAGAGGGCTCTGTCACAACGAGGCAATCCACGACCACGAATACGGGGAGGGAACAACCCGCGGCTTGCGACACGTTGGTCAGGGTGCTGCTTTAAAAGATGTCGGCGGATCAACAGACGAGCGTTGTCTATCAGGCATGAAATTTCTTGGCAGTCGCACTCGTTGTGGGCACAACTTGAAGCAACGTGATCAGCCTCTTCATTCCCAGCAATACCCACATGCGAAGGTATCCACTGGCAAATGAGGGACACCCCACTAGAAATAATGTTTGTGGCAGATTTTACAATGCTGCATGTAATTGGACCGTCGCAGTCTTTTCTCAACAGTCTGCTAAGGGCAGCACGAGAGTCTGTGAGTATGACAACCTTTGGTGCTCCTAATTCTTCTTGAACGTATTTCAGAGCAACATCAATCGCTGATAGTTCCGCAGTTGTTGATGAAGATGGATGCGGTATGCGAAACACCCGTCTGATGTTAGTCGAAGGGCAATAGAAAGCTGCAGAGCCACCTTGGCCGTCGCTGCGTACAGATGCGTCTGTAAATACATGGAGATAGTCATCAAACTTTTCAAATAGGTGCGACTGGGCCAACTGAAATAGTGCCGAAACAGGCTGGTCAGACTTTTTATGTATTCCGGGAATGGATAAATAAATGGGGAAGGTGCACTGGTTGTACTCTTTCGGGGTTGTGAAGGTAGTGGAATCTTCTGAATTGCCGGCAATCGTAGTAAACAATGCCGCCATTTTCCCCATGCGAGATCCCGGGCGTTGAGTGAGGCGATTAAGAAGTGCTTTACCGTCTGTTGCTCGGTGCAAACGCTCAATATGGTGCAGCGCTCTCTGGTCTGCCTGTAGCCTCAGGGGCAACTGGTGCGCTTCGGTGAGTAGAGGAACAGATTGCGCCTCGCGAGGTAAACCAAGTATGATTCGGAGGGCAACACGGTGGTCCCGTTCCAATTGAGACATCAAAGTAGGTGGCACTTTCAAGACTGGCAAAGCGTACATCAAGCCAGAGAGCACAGCTGACTGATACACCTGTAGGGCTGTCGTCTGATCGCAGCCAGTGCCCCTAGCAGTCAGAGCAGCCACATACTTGAAGAGCGTCTGTGATTTGCGCCTCGCAGAGGTAACGGCAGGCCGCCAAGACAGGCGATCATCGATAATTACGCCCAGGTAACGATGTTGTCGTACCCACTCTATTGGTGTATCTCCGATGTAAAGCCGGCTCATGCTTCGTCGAGCACGTTGTCTGGGATGGTAAGCAATGGCGGCTGACTTAGCAGGCGAAATTTGTAGACCAACTTCTTCGAGGTACTCTGTAGTAGTATTCAGCGCTCTCTGCAAAATTCCGCGAAGACGCGGACCCTGCTGCGAAGGGCCGCTTATCCACAGTGCAATATCGTCAGCATAGATTGCTATGCCTATTGGGAACTCATATTCTTGAGGTAATCGGCTTGGCAGCCCAGCAAGTACACTGTTAAAGAGAAGCGGCGACAGAACGCTACCTTGGGGGACACCGCATTTAACAGTGCGCGATTCACTTGTCACTCCTCCGATGAGTACTTTCATTTTGCGCTCCGATAGAAAGTTACGCACAAAATTAAGCAGTCGACCCGAAATTCCGGCAGCCATAAGTGCAAAGACAATCTCCTTATGTGGCACCGAATCAAAAGCTTGTTGAACGTCCAGGAAGAGCATATATGCAGAGTGCCTATTTTCTCGAGCAGATTCAAGTGTTGATACGAGATCTGCGATGCTATTGATGGTTGAACGATGTCGACGAAAGCCGCTCATAACTTCAGGAAAGAAATTGAGCTCCTGTAGTCTGCCATCTAGACGAAACAGCACCATTCGCTCCATCAGCTTCATAACATTAGAAGTTAGTGATATGGGCCGGTATGTCTTGAGGTGTTTTGCAGGGCGCCCAGGCTTTAAGATTGGTTTCACGATAGATGATTTCCATTCAGCGGGGATCACAGACGTTCGCCACACTTTGTTATATTCGTCCAAGATGTAGTGATGGAAGCTATCATCGATGTTTCGCAAGGCTTGATACGTAATACCGTCTTCACCTGGGGCAGTGCAGCGACATGATATGCAAAGCGCGTGTCGCAGCTCCTCGAGGGTAAAATCTGCTTCGTCCATCTGACAGGCAGGACCATAGCAAAGCGTTATGGTATCGGCACTTATCAGGGATTCAAGGTCACCATTAGAGTTGTCTCTTGACACAGTAGAAACAAAAAGATCGGCAAATTCTTCCGCGAGAATTTGCGGAGGCCGTCCGGTCGTTATGCACAAAGCTGCAATTGGATTCCTGCAGATATCAGGGGTTCGGAGAGCTTTCAGTATGCGCCATACACTTCCGAAACCGTTTGCCGCATTCAGCGAACTACACAGCGCGGCCCAGCTCTTCTGTAGGCGCGGCGTCGACAGGCGCGTAGCCTCAATAGCTTAAGATCAGGGTTTGGCTTATTTATGCTCCTCATTCGTCGCGCCGTAGCTTGTTGTAAACACTCGCTCACCAGTTTGAACATCTTGTCGTGCGATGGCACCTCGGAAAGCAGCTGACGGAACTTGTCCCAGTTTGTCACTCTGTAGGCGGCAGTCTGGCGGCTAGGTGTGTGTTCTGGAGTCAACCAAATTGGTAGGTGATCCGAGCCCCATGGATCAGCTTCACATGACCAGACAAGGCACACATCTCTGGTTGATATCGCAAGGTCGATGGTAGAATGCTCCTTTCCTCTGCCGACAAATGTGGGTGAACCGTCATTGAGCGTTTGCAGATCATGTTTAATAATCAGTTCATTGATCTCCACCCCACGACTGTCTTGTGGACGAGAACACCAGCGAGGATGGTGAGCATTAAAGTCCCCACACAGAACAAATGATGAGCCGCACCGAGAGACTAAAGACTCCAGTAATGTGGTGTCTGAAGATCGGGTGGGTCGAAAATATATGCTTGATACAGTCGTAGATGTGTCTCTGAGACTTATAGCAGGAGCAGTACATTCAAAATCTTTGTCACAGATGTCGCCTGTGTCAATAACTGAGAAATCTAGGTCAGCTCGTACGTATAATGAAGCTTTTGAAGGATTTCGTGGATGCGTGGCGTCCGTGCATTGGAAAGACCACATGCCGGCACTGTGCATTGTGCGTTACTATGAACGCCCACAAAACCAGGAAGTCTCAGTTCGTCTTTCCTGACATTGCTCTCTTGAAGCGCTATAACATCTGGCGGGGTGTTCATTGCGAGGAGCCTTAGGACCAGATCGGCATGCCGCGGCCGTAAGGATCGGACATTCCATTGCAGCACGAAAGGGCGGGGCTCTCGACTGTTCGTGCTGTTTTTAGCGAAGGCCGTCGAGAACTGGAACGAGTGCCTCCAAAAGTTGCTCTGCGGCTAATGCTGCTGGTGTCTGGCGACCGGCAATGAGTGCTCTAATAACGTTGACAAGCATCTTAAGTAAGTTGATAAGGTGGGCATCGTCTTCGACAGGGACCGTATTATTTGCAGTGTTTTCCACTGTAGGCAGGGCCTTAGTAGAAGCTGGTTCCGACGCTTTGTGAGAAGCAATCTTTTCAGAGACGGGTTCCGACGTTTTCGATGGAAGCGCTGGCCACGATGTCGCCGAGAGGAAGTTCCGCCTCTGCCCTTCTCTCTGACGCACGCTGTCTGAACTGTTCTTGGAACGTGCAGGTACATCAGTTTTGCCGTGTGCGGCCGTTGGACGAGCACTGCGGTTATACATCCTTTCTCCCGATGCCTTCTCTTTGGCTTTTTCTTTCAGAACCTTTAGTTTTTTCTTCAGGGTGGGACAATCTTTGTCTGTTGCCAAGTGCTCGCCGTTACAGTTAGGGCACCGAGATGTCGAACTGTCACAAGAATTTACATTGTGATTTCCGCCACATTTAGCACAGACCACGACACTTGTGCAGAAACCCTGTACATGTCCAAGCTTCAGACATTTACGGCACTGTAGAGGCCTTGGTACGAAAGGTCGAACTGGGTATCGCACTAAACCAGCTTTTATATGACTTGGAAGCTTTTCACAGTCGAAAAGAACCTTCACACACTTTGACGAGCCCAGCCTTCGAACGCCGATGATTTTGCATGGAGGCGTGCAAACGATAATGCTTTTCAAAACGTCGTCTTGAAGTTCCAGGTCGACGTCGGATATAACACCAGCGGTTACATTTGCGCCCTGTGGTATATAAGCCCGCGTGCTGACACCACAGAGCTGAGATAAACCAAGTTTCGTGCTTCGGCTGGTGTTTCTCCCAGTCCTGAAGTTTTGTTCATTTTTTGTGCTTCTTTGTGCATCAGCAACACCAAGCGCTGTTTCTACTGGCCCTCAAGACTCCTGCTTTGCTGGGATACCCTCCCTGCAAAGCCTGCTATGGAGGGGATGGTGGTGGACCCGTCTTGTGCCAGGGACAGACCTCCCGCTGCAAGGAAGCGCCTCAGCTCTTCAGTGGCATCAGAAGCTGCCGATTCCGAGTCCGATGTTAAGTCGGATGACTCGGAAGCCTTCATACCTGCTAAACATCGTCGTTCAAGACGGAAGTCTTCAACATCGTCCTCAAGCGAAGAGACTGTCATATACAGCAACATCGTGATCACGACAGTAGCCTACGTGCCTGTCGACGTGTCGGTAAGCCTCAATGCTATCTCCAAGCAGAAGCTGCATGACTTTTTCTTCAACTTGGCCCCTGGTCTTATTCAAGAGGTTCGAGTGAACCCAAGGAAGAATATCATAGCCGTTGACACAACAGATGAGAAAACGGTGCAAACCCTACTTGGTGGATAGAAGGAGGCTGCCGTAATAAAGTACGTCTAAAAATTAAGTCAGGCCACAGTTGCTCCACCACAAGGCCAATGAGAGCAGTAATTTACCCAGAAAAGAAAAAAAGAAATATAAAGAAGCTCTGAGGCACTTGCTTAGCGCGGACTGCACCTTTACTATTTTTTCTTCGCCCTTTTTGTGCCCATACGTTTTCGTGTCAATATCAACAATTCACCATGGCAAAGTGTGCTAGGTGTTTTTTTTTCTGTTTTCTGTACCGTTACTACTGAAATAAACAGAGGAGTAGCTTTCGCCACTTTCTTGCGATGGGTACCCCTGTTCACTTGGTTTTTGAAGACAATTTGAATAGAATTTTGAAGACAATTGAGCACAACAAGCCAGCAAACAAAAGTGGCAGTACTTTGTTTTCTTTGTGTGTTCTTCTTAGAAGAATGCTGGGGGGGGTCCAACATAAGACTTCCGGCTTTGTTTAGGTCGAAAGTAACAAAAACAAAGTGCGTCAGACACGAATAGTCAATTTTTGACAGAAATCAAAGAAGCTATAAACGAACGATAAATCAGACCAGAAGTTGCGTTCTTATAGTGAGGCTAAAACCTTGTGGCCAGTATTTATTTGTTATATTCCGAACCTCAGCGCTCCTGTTTCCGCAAGCACTTCCTAGCGGGCCGCAAGCCTCTGTTTCTACCAGAGCTCACTGGTTTCCCGTCGCCGGAATTCTTGAGGAGTGCACGTTTCGTGAGCCTTTCAATGCTTTCAGCTTGAATAGGGTTACAGAGAAGCTCTAATTGGTCGTGAAAGACTACTGCCCTGTGGCAACCTTTCAAAGGT
Source organism: Rhipicephalus sanguineus (assembly GCF_013339695.2). Lineage (NCBI taxonomy): Eukaryota > Metazoa > Arthropoda > Arachnida > Ixodida > Ixodidae > Rhipicephalus > Rhipicephalus sanguineus. Next base: position 99,427,478 of record NC_051180.1, on the reverse strand, counting down.
AAAAAAGGAGTAAAGGAAACAATCAACTCAGCTTTGTTGAGCACTACCGCGCCTTTACACTTCTCCATCCATCACCCGATAAGCACAAAACTAAAAGGCGATTGAAGAACCATACGGAACCAAGCTAACGAGTGATCTTTGAGAGAGGACCCCCTTATCTTATTCACAAGGGTCTACATGGCTTTGAGGATCGGCCTAAAGTAAATTCAATTTTTGTCTCATTTTTTTCCCGCGCGAG
>NC_051180.1:99235862-99427140 GCF_013339695.2 Rhipicephalus sanguineus | reverse complement strand
TACGGAGATCAGATCAGGTGACATAGAATTAAAAAAGCTGGCGAACACCCTGGGATTGGTTCCGTCTTCCTTTGTGCTGAATGTATACGCTGAATGTATCATGAGCTGTGTGCAACACCGTACCAAACTCCAAATGTCAGGGAAGACTACTATAGATAGTGGTCACTAAAGATAGTGCAATATTACAACTCACTTAGAGTCCTATGGGCACACACATACTCAATGAACTTATTGACATAATGAACTACACAGCATAAGGGCGAATATTCCCATAATGTGCGCAGATATGTTTAATTACTCCCCCTACCTAGAAAGATTCACCCCAAATCACAGAATAAAAATACAGGATGATGTGACAATGTTCACAGCTCTTTGCAACGTGTCCATTGTAACAGATGGCGATCCCAAAGTGGGAGGCTCAATGTGAGCTGAAAACGCCTAAGGAGCCAAGGAATTGCCCATTGCATTGGCAATGGCTTCCACGTGAGCAAAATATGTAATCAATGAAGAAGGGAATTTGAGGGCTCATTTCTTTGCTGCACACAACCTTAACGAAAACCAGCACCTAATGAAGCCAAGGGTATAGGGGACATTATTGTACTGTTTTAAGTGTAACACTGTACAAATTGTGATATAGATGTGAAGGAAGTAAAGTAGACAAAAGACAACTTGCCGCCGTCAGGGACCAAACCTGCTATCCTTGGATAACACGCCAAATACTCTACCAATTAAGCTACGGTAGAGCATGAGCACGTTATCCCAAGATTGCAGGTTCGGTCCCTGATGGCGGCAAGTTGTCTTTCGTCCACTTTACTTTCTTCACATCTATATCACAATCTGTACAGTGATACACTTAAAAACAGTACAATTAATATCTCCTATACCTTGCTTGGCTCCATCATCTGCTGGTTTTCATTAAGGTTATGTCAGATATGTAATCAGCAACTCCAAAACCTCACTCTGCAACTTCACCAGGGGTGCATCTCGCTGACCGAACAGCAAATTCTGTCCAAATGATCAGGCACCTGTACACTATACCTTCCCATAAATAAGGCGGCTCATGCCATTGCTTGAGCAATTACATAACGAGCCACCAAGGTGCTCCCTCTAAGGTCAAGAGGGAACTGCCACAGTTAACTACAGGGAGATCTAAAGTCATTACAGACTGGGAAGACCCCAGTATACCCCTACGCATCCGACAACTGCTATGCAGCAAGTGGGGACCCGGTGCCTCCACTAAACCAATAACGCTTGAACCTGGTGGCTTGAAATCATGTCAGCCTGGAAAGAGCAAATCTGGGCCATCCCAGTGGCTAAAGACGGCCCTGGGTCATGGGTTACTAGTCACTATTTAGGTGCCCATTTATTTCCAGAAACTGCTGGACACAAGCTAATGTTATATCTTTCTCTTCTCTTGCTGTCATCTTTTTCGTCAATATAAAGCCACACAGAGAAACTGCAGCACAAAACAACAACCTTGTGAAAATTTAATTCTTGCAACTTGTAAATTTTCTGAACACAATACTTCTACTCTACCAGAAACGCAAAATCTGTCCACCCATGCCTCATGTTCTTACTGTGCATAAAAATGTTCTACATACCTAAGTGGTAAGCTTGATGGAGCATTTAAGTGAAAGTAATGTATGCATGAAATTTCTTATAGCTTATCTAATGATTGTTATACATAGCTGCTTGTCACACGTTTTCAAGAATACAGTACTTACATAAAAGTGAATATTTATATTGATGCCAACATAAAGTGTTTGCAGTGAACAGAATATTCACATTTCTTGTTGCTGGTCTCAATGGTTTCCGCTGTCCCTTTATTATACCTAGCCATACTTCACACAACAATTAAAGAATGCATAGTACATTATAAAAGTGCACAACAATAAGCAGTGCCATGGCATGTATGATCCTGCTCTCAGCAATGATGAAATCCGAGAATGATTGTCTAATGACTGTGGTAGCTGTTAAGAGCACCCATGTATGTGTTCTCATTTGATCAATTTCACTACAAAGATTTGCTTGTGTAGGGCAACCAATGTTACTGAATTATATATAGCAAGCTCTACCTAAGCTACTGGCGCACCCGAATGTGTCATATAGGTATTATCAACTTGGATAGTTAATATAGAGCTATGTTTTTATCAAATCAAAAGAGCACGGCCTGGATAACATAAATAGGTGAGTTGTACCTGCACTTCATCTGAAAGCCCGCTCAAATCAAGCAACTCAGCTTTGCACTGAGTACAGTGCAAAGCTGAGAACAATGACATGAGTAGGCTGATATGATGCAGGACAAGAAGCAAGACAGAACATTAAGTACCAGCTGTCACACCACATTCAGATCATAGTACTGTATATATACAGTGAATGCATAGTTATTGCATCTCTGCATCTTGTGTACTTATATTAGTCTCTACGTATAGGGTTTTATGTTTGTATAATCAACATTAGTTCAGTAAAAATTCTTGTAATCACCAAATGTTGTTCATTCTTCTGTTATCACCTAGGCCAGGTAGGCTGATAAATCGAGAAAACATTTCTTGCAATTGGTCATTTTCATAACAAAACCTGTACTTTCTCGAGTGACGCTTTGAGACTAATGCGCTATATGTTCTGTTTGAACCTGCAAGCTGGCCTCTTTTATAATTACCTAGTCACTACATAACTACCTGATGAATTGAGGATATCCACATGGGCATTGTGAGAGTGAGCAAAGAAGTACGTGCAGAGCCTAAAATTGCTTCAAAAAGAAAACATGGAATAAGGGCAAGTTTGGTATTCTTTCACAACACCCACTTGAATCGCACAGCACGCACGATCTCGTGTGTTCCTATATTGTATAATATAGTACACACCTTATTGCAGAACTGTGTTTGAATAAGTAACCTGATGATTATCACAGCCAACCAGAATTATCATGTCCAACAACTCTTAATGCTTATGAGCAGTAACACATTGAAATTCACATATTAAAAAAATACCACTGTAATTAGATTCTTTTTACAACTGTACATATTCTTTAAATTGTACTGCATTAGGTATATCGTCGTGTTTTCACCAAGCGTACAACAACGATACCATTATGCCACTGTCTTCTATTATCTTTGCTATGTACGAATATGATGCTATATGTAGTAATGCTCTCTTTTGTACAAGTTGATATTTATTATTCGTCTTTGCATGTAGTATAACTATTTGCTTTTGCTTGTACATATGCCCTGTAATTGCTCCTACAGTGGGCAGTGCCTAAATGTTTACTCCATCTCCCATTTTTCACCAGTGTGCTTGATTTGCTGAAAAATAAACATGAACTGAGTGCCTGAGTTATACCTAGATGTCAATAAACCAATTTTTCAACTGACTATGACACGTTAACCATGCAATCATGAAATTATATGGTCAGGTTACGTCACCAGTATAACTATTCTTTTGCTTCCCACCCATCTATGAAATACTCAGACAAAATAACTTAACCTCATGTTTTGACACAGCAAATAAGAGAGAAGAAAACAACTTTATTGAAATAAAGAGTGCTTGATTACTGAGGGTGGAGGCCTGTTCTCCATGGCCCAACTGGCTATTGCAGCTCAACGTTCGAGGGCTACCAATTCGTTTCTAATGACAGGTTGAAAAGCCACACCTTCCACGACCAATTGTTCGGTCGTTGTTAAGTAGTCGTAAGGCGGCGTTTGCGGGACGCTGTGTGCACTGGTAGTGGAAGTCGCTGTCTCTCTTTTGAAGATGAGACCGTATCAGTAAAGTAGATGCTTGCATCCTACTGCCTTCCGCGCAGGGTGCTTCTCAGGCTTGTGGCTGCTTTATTTGGAAGTACGGGTTCATGTGACATGGCATGAGGATTCTTGCTCCTACATCAGGTGGCATAAGTGTGGTTCCATTTTTACATACCTGAGGCATTGAGGGGTAACACAGTCATATTAGATTCAGTGGAAACATTTTTCCAGTGACTCTAAGTCTTATCAACACAGAGTCCCCGGGTGTGTTGCATTGAGTCCTTTGTGCTGGGCCATAAGTGTGGCCCCAGCAAGTTTCTCAAATGTGTTGATCATGCCTAGTTCGATGAGGCAGTCTGTGCTTATGTTTTTGGGCAGACCGAGTGCCACCTCGCAGGCAATCAAAATTATTCAATTTGCTTGGTAGACTTCCGTTTGTTGCACATCTTGGAATGGGAGAGTGCAAGTTATTTTGCTCATGACGAAGGCGTGCCCTACTTTCATGGTGTCTATCTCCATTATTTCCTCTGTTGAGTGTGAAATTCTTAATAAAGTTAGTAACCTTATGCATTGTGTACTTGAGTTTGAAAAGGGTATTACTGGCACTGCCAATTTTTTTCACATGCATTGCAAGCACTAGCAAGTGCCGACTCCTTGGATAAGTTCTCCATCTAGCAGTAGTAAATGTAGTGGTGGAGCTGTGTTGGTGTAGGGTTCCTGGTGGTCAAATATATTTTTATTTTGATTTTCTTGGAGCGCACTTCATAAAACTTCTGCTGTGTATGATTCAACCTCGTCTAGGGCCCGTTGAATTCTGTCCTGTCTGTCACTGTACGAGCTCGTAATGGCTTAGAGTGCAGATTGCCATGCTGAGGTCTCTGTCTTGCTACTGTACAGCAACTTGAACAGAGGCAGTGTGATGTTGCCTCGGGAAGTGAATACATATCCTTTTGCAGTAGCAGGTTTTGAGAACTGTTTGCTGGCATTAGCAATACTGCTTCAAGTTCATCAGCCTGACTATTCTTAAGGGTAGGTGGACCTTTGCCGTGGTCGCAGTCATACATAGGATATAGCGGTTGCTACATAGATTTTCTACAAGTTGCTCCAACTAACATTTGGTAATGGTGGAATCTGGCAGTGTCTGCAGCCACGCTGTTGCCCATCCTTGTGGGAACTCTTGGGGATTTCAGCAGCAGGAACTCATAGACCTGGATGGTTCCCTTGTTTATATCTCGCTTCCACTGCCCCCTTCGGTGTACTATGAATATGTCCTCAAGGAGAATTAGTCGGTCCCTCTGTGCCATCCAAACTAGCACAACTGTCTACATGTGCTTCACTTAATTAGTGCAAATGCAGTGCAGTGCATGTTATGAAGCCACGTTACTCATGCGCTATTTATTTATTTATTTCTTCATTCGGTGGCTACATTTCACCCGAGGGCATTGCAGAAAGAGGGTTCCAGCAACAATAACAACATTTGTACTGCACAAAGTGAAACAGTGCTTGGAATAGCAGTGTTATGAATCGAAACGTGTCTTGCGGAACACAATACATGGTCTAAATGTTACTGACCACTTTGAAAAAGAAATATGTAGCATCCAAGTGATAACAAACACAAAATACACACAGAGACACTGTTGAATATGGTAGTGGATGCACACGATATACAGAAATAGTCAGCCATAACATTATCTGCAGATAATTCAGTGTAAACAAAATCTGAGTGACACGTAGCTTGTACAACTTCAATCAGTAGATTATTCTGGTGATTTATAGCATGAAAGCACAATTAATTTGGCTAAGCCGTGACCACTTGGGTTTGTTGGTTTAACACAGCGGACGGCAACAAAATCTGTTCTTATTTAGTTAACGATTGCAAGGTGATGAGACAGGCCTCAGAGTATGAAGTTCTTGATCTCTTTTAACCCTTTCAGACGCCACCTATGAAGAACTGTCTGTAAATGTGTCAAATCGATACAATGTTATTTCAAGGCAATCGATATTATATTGCAACAAAAATAATGTCGCAATACGTTCATTTATGTGTGTTATAGTAATCATTCCTAATTACTTTGTAATTAAATATCTGTTTATTCTGAAAACATTCATGCTCTGTTTTTGCATAGATAGAATGAAATCTCAGGCTAGAAATATAGTGCAATTTCGTTTTCGGTGACCTCCATGTTGAACAGAGAAAAATACTTTTGACGTTTCCCGCGACCCACGTCGCTATCAACAGTCACTTTTGAAAACAATTTGTGAGACCATATAGCGATGAAAGAACATCAGTGGGCAACCAAGGAAAAATAGGTTGTGCAAAACAAGCAGATTGGACAACTTTTCAAATTCCTTTAGAAAATTTTGTTGGATACGAAGTCGTTTTAAAATCTTTTACATCCAATGAGCAAAATTGTTAGCACTAATACTGGTGTCACACCACACAGTCACTTAATGGTCACGGTCGGGCCTGATCTGGATCGAATTTATCAACGTGGCTGCTTTACGCTAACTGTAAAAGGAAGCCAATTACTGTTGAGAAATTTGAAAGGGGCGTGCGAATAGTGAAATTTCATCTCGAATCGACTTCAAATCAAATAGTGCCGAATAGTGGCCAAAAATCTTCAATCGAATAAAGAATATTTTATTGAAAATTGTAAGAAAAAACCAAGAAATGAAATCTGCTGATGTTCTCGAGGGCCTAACGCGGCGAGTGACTGCTACCCAAAGGGTACAAATTGTCATGCAGAAGCACAAGCTGATACATATGACCTGGCTTCAGGCTCTCTCAGTGTTATGTTACAGTGTATGCTGCAGTTGAAAACACACGCTCACTGGGCACCTCAGTAGTAGGGATGGGAAGGTGTCACAAAGCAATTTTGGAGATTCCTGGATAGCTCATTCCAGTATTTCGAAGGATCATCCTTTCTTGTGATCAGGGACTCATTGAAGTATTTTTCAACCTCTTGACTATAAGGTCTGAGCTCAGTGTGCTGGTTATTTTTTTTACACTAACAGTTCGACAGTCTCACAGACTGTCCCCTGGCCTTCTTTTGCTGGAGCCATTACGTGCGGAAATGACATAATCTCCTTTAAAATAAACATGTGCTCGCTTATGAACGAGGATATTGGCAAAAGTGTTAACGAAAGGCCTACTGTAACGACGTTAGTGTTAGTTTTAGCTACCCCACCCTAAGTTGCACCATTGGCCTTTGTCGTGTTTAGATATTCGTCCTGTCGAATCATTCAAATCTTCGAATACTAGCTATTCGAAAGCTGAATCGAATTATTCGTTTCGAATTCAAAACTCGAATATTTGCACACCCCTAAAATTTGATACCAAGCGGGCTTTATAGCGATTAACCGTGTTACATGCTGGAACACCAACATGAGCTTACCGAGAAGCTTCTGCAACGATACTTCGGGCCCTATAATATACTCCAATATTGTGGTGCACTGAACTATGAGGTTTAGCCCAATGGCATGATGCAGTCATAAGGGCACTGCACATGGCCTGAAATTTTCCATGTATTGCGGCTTAAACCTTACTGTGTATGCTCATGGACTATGGGTCGTTATTTCCAACTTGCTTTCTTAATTTATTTGATTGCATACAATCACACTATCGTGCTCTGTTAGCAGCAATGGGACAATGCTTTTTCAAAGGGGAGTACTAACATGTGTACTTTTTTTGCGTTTTTGATGGGACCACGTTTCACTAACTTGAAACTGCTGCACGTTTTCACTCGTCGCAAGCGACACCTTATGTATCGGAACATTCTTGAACGGTTTCCATATTTTAACCTTTTCCCTACCAAAGACAAGCCGAGCTCTTCGACACGGTTTGTACTGCTCCCACCGAAAACGATCTGGGCTCGTCTACACTGAAAAATACGTTTGGGGCACTGCAATTAAGTTATTCTGATTAATTTTGCCGAGTTCTCTGTGGCTTGAGGAAATAGTGCAATAAAAAATTTAAGAATGTGCTCATAGAATGCATTTTGATCAAGAAAGGACTGGATTCTGGAAACCGCAATTAGAAAAATGGCATCCTCCTTTGTGCGCAAGCGGCGTGCGCATGCCGGCAACAGCTCTGTTAAGAAAAAAAAGAAGAAAACGCATGTTTGCCTAAGTTTTCTGAAAAGAATTTCAGTTCTTCTGTGAGTGTGGCGGCGACTACACAGAACGGAATACTTTTTTCTAACTTATCAGATTCAGACGGCGACTGCTTCTCAACATGTATCGGCAGTGGTCGCCGACAGATGTAAACAAACCCCCACAGGCGCGTCCATAGGTGGGCAAAAAAAACTGGAGCTCACTCGCACTCATTCAAGAAATACATTTTGTTCTGAGGGTTCACTCGGACTCAGACTCACCAAAATTTTCCTCAACTGGATTCACTCAGACTCAAACTCAATATTACTCAGCCTGAGTGAGCCTGAGAAGTCGACTGACGAGTCCGTTGGCATAAAATTAGCTTTATCAATCATGGTGTCAATCCTCTCTAACGCCAATATCTCGCATAATTAGTGCTCTATGATACGCATTTTCATCTTGTACCTTCAAATACGAGTTATCATCATGTATCATCATTGTCATATATTGATCCAGTAAGGACATTTTTAGAAAATACGCGACTCACACGAGATATTTTTATCAACTTCCCATGAAAGAGTTTGCGGAGGGAAGTCATGGTACCCCTTCCCCAACTCACCCCTCTGATCAATAAATATTGAGGTGGCCCATGAATGCTAGTGTGCTGAGATATGTGTGAATAGACTTGAGTATAAACGTAAGCCGATATACGGATGATAGTAAGGTTGAAGATGAGTAGATACGACCATAAGTCGGCAACAAAAGTTGGAGCTCACTCAGACTCACTCAAGATATATATTTTGCGCTTAGGGTTCACTCGGACACAGGATCACCAATATTTTCCTTAACTGGACTCACTCGAACAGAGGCTCACTATAAATTTCTTCAACCGGACTCACTCGGTCTCAAACTCACCAAAATATTACTCAGACTCTCGTCCCGCTATGAGTCTGAGTGAGTTGACTCATGAGTGAATTTGCCGACCTATAGGCGTGTCCAAGGCTTTTTCACCGGCTCGCTTGTCCCTGTACATTATTTTTTAATTTCAAAAAGACATTTTCTGCATCGAAGGCTGGAGAGGTTGGGGCATTTTCTGTGGTGCAGTGCAGTGAAGCCAATCGTCTGCATATTCGCAAAAATACTTTGGTTGTTGTATAAAGACACATAGAATCAAACAAGCAAATAAAAGCGTCAGTATTTTTGCATTATTTTTGGCCAAAAACTTGGTATGGAAAGGGTTAAAAGATTACAAGCACGATGTAAAAGCATAGTACATTACCAAATACAGAAGCACGAGCGATCGTGCTGAAATGTAGTGCGACTCATAAATGAAAGCCTGGCACATTTGGTTGCTACATCATACTCTTGACAGCTGTACTCATCACTGCAACGCGAGTGTCTTGGTAGCTTAGCAAGCAAAGTGTCACATTGCTAAGTTTGAGGAAACTAGTTTGTTTGCTGGTGATGGCGGCTGCATTTTGATGGGGGCAGAGTTCAAGAGCAGCAGTGTATTATATCGTGAGCAGTATGAGTACAAAAGATTTGAAAGAGGCTAGGCCTTTCTTATATATGGGTCATTTCTGAATTACTGAAGGGGATTTGGCATCAGAGGATTCGAACAACATATCGATACCGATTGCAGAATGACTAAAATCTGAATGCTGATCTGTATATCGAGTTTTTGTTGCGCTGCATGGGATGCCTTATGAAAAAAAAAAAAAAACTTTTGAGGCCAGTCACGTCTGCATAGCCATACCCGAAAAAAGCGTTACTTATCGCAATAGATGAGAAAACAATGCGATTGCAATTTATCAAAGTCACAAAAATTCAGTCACAAGTCATAAAAAATATGGGACAAAGACAGTCACGTGCGGGCCACTACAAGGTCTGCGGGCCGCAGGCCACGTGTTTGAAACCCATGGTTTAGAGGAACCATGGCGCCTTTTCCACATTGTTTCAGTCAGCTGCCGCTATGAATCGCCCAACAGCGGGTTCAAGGCTATTTGCCACACGCTCATGTGGCAAATAGCGTGTTTCCTGTCACAGTGCTCACGATAGTCTATTCACAGTCTCACGATAGTCTATTAATATAGTGCTTATATTTAATTTATGTGAATGTTAAAGAACCCCAAAGAATTAATCCAGACTACCCCTTACAGTATGCGTTATAATCATTATTGCGGCTTTTGCACGTAAAGTCTCAGAAGATATCTTGCTTTGTTAGGCTCACATTTACCCAATAAAGGCTTCATTTATACTTTACCATAGTAAAATGCTTTGCTTGGCGCGTTGGTTCATATAGTCTAGAATAGATTTGAGTGCAAAAGGATGAGACACAAGAAGACAAGACGACTAAACGAGCGCCCACTACCAACTCATTTAGTCGTCTTTTCTTCTTGTGTCTCTTCCCTGTGTGCTCAAATCTATTCTAGACTATAATTTACCGGTTTGGCTGCTGCATTGTTCACAGCCGCAACCTCATGACGATATAAAATTTTCGTGAAACTGCAATCTAGCTGGCACTCCCCTATGACTGTGATTATCTGAACACCCCTTACTCTGTTCTCAAAACAAATAAGTGTGCACTAAGTTGTTCGGCAATTTGAATGACTTATTTTGATGCTTACAAACATGTAGCCTTCTACGAGTACACGAAGATATGTAAAACCTTAAAATTAACTACACAGTCCTCACAAAATATGTGCTTATCTGTCATCTGCTCTCACAAATGCCTGCACTAACCACCTGCACATTTAGGCACATGCAAGAACAGAGGAGTTGTGATTCTTTAGTGTGCGAACCGTTCGGGTCTGAAAACAAAACCATACACTTTGTTTAGTCATGAATATCTTACGGTTCAAACTAACATCCCCGTAACAAAAATGAAGGCCTCCCAAAATTCCCATTAAAAACACCTCCTACGGGTCGTGTCCAGACCTATCAGCACGTGTCCAGGCCTATCACCTCACTAAAAGATGTACCCGAAGAAGTGTACAAGTAACTTTTCAGGCAGACAGTAAGTGTGAGAAGCAGATAAATCCAGCTTTTATAGTTTGACACACAGGAACACGTGACTGATTGCTTGCATGGTTCACTTCGTAACACAAACACATTGCACGATGCACAACACATAAAACAATTAGCACCTAGAACCGCTCCAACACTGCAGATACACATCTAAGGACGCCATTGTTCGCTCGAACGCTACACGGTCACCACAGAGCACAACAAACGACAAAAGAGCTCAGACGCAATAGAACATGTACGACGGCGATGAAGAGGCAATGAAAATTGCAGCTACTGAGTGTATCATCACTCTCGCCCTTGCACTTCGCTGAAAGTATCAACATAGAGGTACGCATTTGGCTGCGAACACAGGACACACACACATGGCATGTGCTTGATGCAGCGAGCGAACAATTTTCATGTTTGTGTACGATGAGCATGTGCCATATGCAATTTACACCTGCATGGAATTACCTGCAAAGCGAATGATGGCATGAAACACACGCAATCGATAGCACCCAACGTTCACGTAGACAGCACACTTCGCATTTTTTCATTGGCAATCACACACATTGATTAGATCTGGAAGCTAGCCCCACCTTGTTGCCTTTCGATGAATATTTCGACGGATGCTGATTAACACTGGTACTAATCACAATAACATCCAAATAAACTCCTTTTATGCAGCTGGCGACTAGGCCACTGCTCCCACTTCGTCACTTCATGCAGGTGTCATGTTTACATCGAACAGACATGAAGACGTCAAATTGTCACTGCCTTTTTTTCAGCCAACAAGTGATAGATACGTGTAACAGCACTAGCGAAATAGCTCACGTGAATGTTTTGCTGGTAAGAGTCGTTTTAAGACACATTATGCAGCACCAGCTGCAGACAGAATTGGTGATCAAAGAGTACCTAAAGCAGCGTCTAGGCAGACTAATTGGGTAATACGTGTCAATTTTGTTTGCATTAAAATGAAGGATCATGGAAGATAGGTATGCCACAAACGATTGAATGAACGAAGGCAGATCTGCAAGGTAGTGAAAAGCTTTGATTTGGGCGACTACCAGCTTTTGTAACATGACCGCAGCTAGCCTGTGAGGGCAAACTGTCAGCAAAGTTCGAGCAAGTTTGGGTGCCAGTTGTGCGTCATCGGATTTTACATCGAACTCACAATTTTGGTTAGAGTATTGCTTTACCGCTCTCTTACATGCATAGGGCTTTTGATTATAAAATGGAAATTTGTAAATAATTAAAGCATTTCTCCTCCACATGACCATCAGTAAGCAGTCTCTGTGGTTGGACACCAGCAAGAAGTTGCTCGCATCACGACTTGCTTTATCTGAAATTTTGTTTGCATTATTTTTCACATGATAGAAATGAAGGCTACCTGAAGTTGTCATTCATGACTCAGCATTCTCGGGCATATCGAACGCAGCACTCTATGAAAGCAGAATGTTCAAAGTACACAAAGAACTTTAAAGCATCTATAGGCGACCTAAACAGCAAGTTCAAGTTTGATGGAGCTTCTGTATCGAGATGACTGATACACAAGAAAACTGCACTGGCAGCGCACATGTACGGCACACTTCAGTGCACACACACGCCGCAGAGAACACTTTTACGTCTAGCACCGCTGCAGCAAATCGCAGGCTCACACCTCGACTTGTATCTTGTGAGCAGACTTCGTCAACTGAGGACACGATCGAGCACTTCGTACGCGACGCGCTTACCAACGCGCATCGCAAGCGGCAAAGCAGCGCACTCGTAGCAGAACATGTGCAATGACGGCAATAAAACTTATCGCTATTGAGTGCATCATCACTCCGTACTTCACACAGGACTGGCAATACACGTACGCATTTCGCGGGAATGAACCCCGAACACGGAGCACATACAAATCGCATACGCTGTTTGCGGCGATCGAACACTTTTGACGTTCTTGTACGATGAGCATGTGACACACAGATTACGACTCCATATGATGACTTTCTAGTTCCCAAAGCAAAGCGAATGACGGCACGAAAGACACGAAATCGGTGGCCTCCGATCCTCGCGTAAACACAAGCACACTCCGTCGGTTTCCGTCGGCGATCGCAGGCACCGAGGAGGGCAGGAAGGTAGCGCCGGCTTGCTACCTTTCGATGAATATCTCCGTGGATGATGATTAACGCTAGTACTTATCACAATAACACCCAAATGAACTTTTTTTTACGCGGCTGCTAGGCCTCGGTTCTCGCTTCGTCGCTTCACCCGGGCGCCATGTTTCTCGACGAGCAGGCAGTGAAGACGTCATAGGTCACCGTTTTTTTTTCTGCCAATCAGCGACCGAGAAAGCGAGCGGGACCGGAGAGTTTGGCCGGTACGAAAAACGGCCGCCGCCTCCGCACTGCGCGAGAGGCGGAACGGAACACGAAAAACGGAGCGGAAACGGACGTGCGGTGGCAGCGCGGTGAGGCCTTAAAGACCTGCAAGGTTCGCGCGCACTGTCTCGGAGGCAACGACGCACCATTGATGGCCGCGCAGCGCGCATGCCCGCGCCCGCGCGTGACTGCCGCGTCTTCCGCAACATCGCGGGCAGCACCTGTTCGTACCTGTGCGCTAGCGTACGTTCGTGTCAAGCGTCGCGGGGTGCAAATCGGTTCGCAACAACCGTGCTCCAATACATTGCAGGCTAATAGGCCTTGGCCGGGACCACAGAAAAATTCGTATCACCCCGAAATTCGTACAAGCCGTGGTCGAGGTTTTACTGTATAATGAAAACTTGTAAACGGGAATCATGAAGCACTTGTCGTTCTGGGCAACGAGCTCATTTCGAAGGCATGTGTCTTTCGTGGCTATTTGATCGAGACGCTCGCGCGTCGTCTGCTAGCCCGATACCAGAGAGTGATGCGCGGAAAAATGTTTTGTCACCGTTACGTTCGCTTGACTGAGATTCGGTTTTTGACTGTCTGAAAGTCGATTTTCGAACAGTTGCCACCGGGAGGAAGCAACAGCTGGTGCCAGAAAAAAGGAACTATGCCAAGTGATTCCACCATTTCAGAGCTTTAACCTGTTAAATCACGGTGGTACGAAAAACAAACAAAAACAGCTGCATATTCCGCGCGATTCCTGCAACACTGACCGAGGTGTGTGAACAGACGTTGTCGATCAAGTATAAAAGTAGTGCCGACTCTCAAATTGAGCCAATGTGATAGGCGTGAAAAATGGCGCGGCCTATTGTCAGTTGCTTGAGCTCGTCTTTGTATTTGTCGACGGATTGTTGTAGCCTCAGTATCTGGCTTCTCGGCTATCTTTCTTTTCTCTTCCATTTGGCCTTTTCGGTAGCGAGCAAAGTAGAGGCCGATTGGCTGTCGACCTGCATGGACGCTTCTGTCGCACGGAGCAGCCTGCTCAGCCTAGTGCACTCATTTATTGTGACACTGTACATAATGATTGTCGGTTGCTTCGTCGGTAGCGCATGTGGTGTCTATGGGTTCCGATTCTTCAGCTTCGGGACCTAATGTCAGCGCTGCATGCACATGGCGGCGATCGCGAGGCAGCGTCGCTGCTGGTACTACATGCATTCTTTGACTGTTCGGACGCAGCGCGGTCACGTTTAGGGATACTCGCCATGCTTGGTTCAGCTGTTACCTTGGGCTGCAAACGTGAAGGGTAGTCTGCAAATAGTGACGCTGCTGCATCGTTCTTATGCCACCGCTTCTTATATTCTATGATATATTCGAGTCATAAACGACGGCTGCATATTCAGTGTAGTTTGAAGATGTATTAGGGGACCAATTATCACGCCTAATTACTGGAAGCCACCTCTGCCGAACACCGGCGGCAGCTGGAATTTCATGGAACGACAGCCGAACAGTGTGTTAAGGCGAAAGCATTAGATGCTTCATCAAACGCGAAAATTCACCGCCCGCGGCGTCAGCACGAGTGATGCAAAACATAATTACGTGGTGACGTCATCATATGACGTCACAGATCATACATTTTTGGGACATTATCGTGACGTGACATAACGTGACATCGTCACATTACATTTTCGCTTCGTCAAAGTGGGCCGATCACGAAGGCAGTGCATGCCTCCACTGATGTGCAGAAAGCTTGCACTGCCTCCGATCCTTGAGGCTTTAAGATAACCACGTTAGGCGCAGAAATATCTCGGAGGGAATTTCGCCTTTCAGTCGTCTTAGGTGAATGCATAAGGGACCCTGTGAGATCTTTTTTTCTTTTATCAATAAAGGGAAATAAAAAAAGACAATCGTGATTTCTTTCAGTTCTATTTGCAGAGTGGAATACAGCAGTATGACATACTAAGGCATTGGCGTGGTTGCAATAGACTGAAATAGAAAATAAAACGCGAATACTATCAAACTCGAGTGCAAGTATCGAACCGGCAGCACGGCC
The DNA here is from genome assembly GCF_013339695.2 of Rhipicephalus sanguineus. Lineage (NCBI taxonomy): Eukaryota > Metazoa > Arthropoda > Arachnida > Ixodida > Ixodidae > Rhipicephalus > Rhipicephalus sanguineus. Next base: position 99,411,901 of record NC_051180.1, on the reverse strand, counting down.
TGACAGACTGCCTGCGCAGTACGTACAGCGCGGATGAAAAGTTACGCGAACAAGCGGCATCTGCATTCTTTGCTGTTTAGCATTTTCAAGTGGTTATAGCCTGGATGACTGATCAAAGACCACCTAGTATCTTTTTACACAATCACAGATCATCAAAGACCATCTAGACCATCTAGAACTTTTTATTGAGGCCACGGTTAGAGCGCGATGAAAACAGCGCGCCGCTATGTTCGCGCTTCTTTCCATCCCGCCTGTATCTGTGAAAGCCTGCGAGAAGAACGAATGCAATTAAACTCGGATGCAAACAAGAATTCGTGAACTTCGTAATACGCGGGGCCGTTCAGCGCCAGCTTCCCGTTGGATGGATGGATGCTATGAGCGTCCCCTTTATAACAGGGCGGTGACAACTGTGCCACCTGCAGGCTCGACAAAAAAAAAATCTCTTTACTCTTTTTTTTCTTGGTGTTGGCCCAGTGTCTCTACTTCAATTAAATCTATCTTACTACAAAAAAAAAACTTACATTTTCAGCCCAGATCTCTGCCCTTGACGGCAGAATGTCCTTATTTTTTTTCCCCAATATGTTTGTCCTTTCTCTCTAATTTTCTGCCACCAATACTCTAACCGTCTCTTACTTATTTCAATCGCGGGTGTGTTCAGCTTTCCATTGTCTCTAAAACCCAAGGCGTCATGTAGGCTCGTGCGCAAACGTACACCTGGGTAGATATCTCCACATTCAATCAGAACATGCTCCGCCGTTTCCTTATCTTCCCCGCGGCACGTGCATTGTTCTTCTTCTTTGCTGAATCTCGCTTTATTACAACCCGTTCTAAGGCAACCGATCTCGCTTCAAACAGTAAAGCGCTTCCCCTTGAATTATCGTAAAATGCCTCCCTCCTTACTTCATTTTTGGCCTTTCGGTAGTTTCTCAAAGCCGGTTTTTTTCTCCATAGCTGCCGTCCAGTAAATCCTCACCGCTTCTCTGGCTTTTCGCTTAACACTTTTTGTTGATATATCGCTTACACTACGAGCCGTATATTTACTAGTGAGCCTCCTAGTTCTTTTTCTTCACTGTGTGTCCCAGCTCTTCCTATACAAATAACGAAACACCTTCTCTGCGTATCTACTCTCCTTCATATTCTTTAGCCTTTCTTCGAACCTTATTTTGCTCTGAGCCTCCCTCGCCTCAAAACCTGCCCATCCCATATCGCCCTTTACAGCCTCATTTGTCGTCTTCCCGTGAGCACCCAACGCGAGGCGTCCCACAGTCCTTTGATTTATATCCATTCCCGATTGCACCTCTGCCCTCGTGCACACCACTGAGTTCCCAAAAGTAAGCCCCGGAACCATTACACCTTTACACAGACCTCGAAGCACCGCGTACCTATTGTATCCCCACAACGCTCTGTGCTTCATTATTGCAGCATTCCTCTTTTCTTTTGCTGCCGAGGCTTTTTCCTGTAGCTCCATGTACCTGTCATCCTCATTTATCCATACTCCGAGGTACTTGTATTCGCTCACCCTCGGTATTTCTTGGCCCTGTATTGACACCGCCTGATCACAAGGGCCATTGAATACCATCAATCCACATTTTGTTACACTAAATCCTAGTCCTAGAGCTTCCCCTTCCCTTCCGCATATATCCGCCAGCTGCTGTATATCCTCTCGACTGTCTCCACCGTAGTCTACTTGCACAGCGCCACCACACGGCAGAGGCGAGTGGACGCGGAGCGCGCGCTCGACGGCCCGAGGAAAGCGTTCGCCCAGGCACTGAAAAAATGCTGGAGGCGCTGTATGAAGTTATTTCAATATAAAAGTTGCTTCATTCTTTTTTACGTAAAACGTATTACAAAAAATTGCCTGACCGTGAGATGGAAGCGAAACCTGGACAAATTCAACCACCAGGGTATGCATTGCTCTGCAATAGACCCTTTTCATAAAAGGCCACCTCAAGCGCCATTCACGTGAACTACCACAAGCCGCCATGATTAGGTCGCCGCAGCAGACGACACTCTGCGAAACTGCAACTGCTGGTGCGTGACGTTTTGCTAGCGCGGCAGCCAACTCGCGTGTTGTGAATCGTGCCGGAAATGTGTCGCTAAGATGGTTCAAAAGATGTGTTCCGTTGTGTCACCAACGAGGCTACCGCGACGAGAACAAAAAAGTAAGCCACGGACATTTGAAAATTACCAATGTAAACAAATACACGTACTGCACCTCGCAATATTACACAGTTAGTGTCATTATGATCGTGGAAGCGCTAGGCCCTCGACGTAGGCATGTTGCGGATTTGTACGTAAAATGCTTGTCCGCGGGATGCATGACGCGGAGTAGATTTGAGCGCGAACAGACGAGGCACAAGAAGAGTAGGCGACTACACGTCGGATATGACGCGGTATGGACCATCGTAAGTGCGTTGCGGTGGCTTTTGACATCGCCAGCTCTACGCGAATATGGTATGTAGTACATTTGCTGACAGCGTGGTTTAGGGACACGAAATGTGCGGGATGAAGCTCGCAGTAAGTCGATGTAGTCGGTGGGGTCAGGGCATGGTGATGAAGCGGTTGGGCAGTAATGACGCCAAGCCACGGTAACAAATACGTTTTGCCGAACAGAAGGACGAGGCTGGCATTCCAGTTGTCATGAAGCCTCGGCGGACCTGACTACACTCTGTTTCACGCATCAAGTGCAACGCTGTTTAAGCTACGCAAGAAGTGCGGTCAGCAAAATGTATAACTCCGCGCGCCTGTTTTCCTCGGTTTTCGCGGTTCTGAATTCTCGTGCGTGTCTAACACGAGCCTGCGCCTGAGGCATCACGACCGCCTTATATTAATGTATTATTCAGCCTAAAAATGAAAAATAAATCACAGTCGGGGCCGTAAAAAGTTAAACTGTTTGTGGGCTTCAAGCGGTCGGCAATGGCCGCTCGAGACTTCCTGTGTCACGCGCCCGCCTTGTTTCTCAGGTGGACACCGTTGTCTTCTTCGTCAGCGATGCTGCTACAACGTCGCCCTAACTCCGTCAGCAGCTTGTAGCTTCGACGAGCATTCATCCTTGCCCCCGAGGCGGACGCCAGCCGATCTATGGCTCGGAGTTCAACACCCGCGCCAAATCTTTCGTCCATCCGGTCTACGGGCCGTTATTACGACGCCGAAGTCGGGTGTACAGCGTTTGCAAAGCAAGGCACGGTGGCATTCTTTCGCAGGAATATCGGAGACTGAGATACAGCCGGATGGCACCTCGCATGGACAGTCTACACGGGTGCACGTATACAGACACACCCCCTTGCCGTAAACATGGCCATTTCTATCGCAGAATTCTTTGCAAAATCGGAGCTTACGAAAAGCCCACCGCGAGGTGGCGTATTTATGAAAGGGGTCCCTTGTGTTCCAAATTGGTCATCACGATATAATCAATAATGTTTTACAACGCTTAAAACTAACACATTTGTTTTTCCCTCGAAAGCACACATTATCTATATATGGAAATGACAGTACCGTATTGAGTGAGGAACACTTAACCTATCATCTGCTGCGTTGCCAGGGGCGCCTGTCCACGTGGTTCGCCCCCAACGCATTTCTCGTCTTGTTGTGAAGTCGTCCTCAGAGGAGCGTGACGGTGCGTCTACTTAGCTTCGCCGTCGTTTTGCAGCCGATTTGAACTAGACGCGCTTATAAAAAACACGCGAACTCTGCAATTTCCTGCACTGGCATGGGACGCTACATCTATGCACAGCGGTGAGTGCACGACGCCTTGCTAAAACTGTGAAATACAACCTGTAAAGCGGCACCGTCGCAGCAAACCAAGCGGTCTACCGGTCCTCAGCCTCTTTGAACAACAAAGGCACTGCTTGAGTGCTTTGCAACGCACCCCACTACCCACGCCTCGCGAAGAATGAAACTGAAACTCAAGAAAAAGGTCCGTAGATAGTTTGCTAGCTAACGCTATCCAATCCGAACCCTGTACTTCCCATCATTCCCATGGTGGTTGAAGGATCGCAGCGTCAGTTTCCTGTCTTGGTTATTGTATGAAACTCTATGATCAACTCTCACTTCTCGTCATTATCAGATTCAAGTGAAGCCACACTTGTGATGTCCCATACAAAAATGAAAATCATCAAAGTAACTTCACAAGTGAAACCACAGGCCACACTTACTTTCTTTAGAAACGTGATTTTATTCACCAGGAACTTTCCGTGGAAAAAAATCAGTTACATGTACCTTTTTTCCTCGTACATTTCATTAGAATTTTAAACTTAACTAGTCAAGATATATAAAATTATTTCTAAAATTAATTCTTGTGTATGATGTGTCATATGTGTGTCTTATCAGTAATCGTACTGACATAACGATGCCTGAAATAAGTATCAGCGAAGAAGGAATTTACACATTATTAAATAATCTTAAGCTCTCTTCCGCATCTGACCATCTCAGGTTGAACAACAAGATACTGAAAAATATCTCATCGAGCCTCTCGCCCATTCTGTGTGCCCTTTTCTCCCAATCCTTAGCATCTCGTATCATTCCTCACGACTGGCGGGTGGCCAGAGTCATTCCGATCTTTAAGTCCGGTGATCGCTCCGTACCACTCAACTATCGCCCAATTTATTTAACCAATACAATCTGCAAGCTACTGGGACATATCATTCACACTCAAATCATCAACTATCTTGAGGAACACACTATTATCTTTAAGTAACAGCACGGTTTCCGCAAAGGATATTCTTGTGGCACTCAGCTCGCCGTTTTTGTACATGACTTGCACTCATCACTAGGCTCTGGTTTTCAAGTGGATGCTATCTTTCTGGATTATTTAAAAGCGTTTGATCGCGTTCCCCACCAGTCTTATACTAAAACTAACCCAACTTAACATTCACCCCAATGTTATTGCATGGATTAAAGAATTCCTTTCGCACAGAACACAATACACAGTCGTTAATAACTCTCATTCTAATTATGTGAACGTAGCATCAGGTGTCCCTCAGGGTAGTGTTTTAGGTGCGTTGCTTTTCCTAATCTATATTAATGACTTGCCTAATTGTGTGTCGTCCCATATTAGACTATTCGCCGACGATTGTGTACTATACCGCAACATATCCAGTAATGCCGATCGTGAGCTCCTTCAATGCGACCTTGTCAATATTAATACTTGGTGCACCTCATGGTTAATGACCCTGAATGAATCCAAAACCAAGGTAATGTCAATTACCCTACATAATACCCGCATACCAACATCTTACGTTTTAAATAATACCGAAATAACAGTTAGTACTAGTTATAAATACCTTGGTGCTCACTTTCAATCAGATCTCACGTGGCATTATCACATTGACGTCATCCTTGCTTCAGCTAATTGTTCACTCGGTATTATCAAACATTCTCTAAAAAATGCCCCTCTCTATATACCTAAGCTCGCCTACTTAACACTCCTTTGACCGAAACCCGATTACGCTTCAGCTATTTGGGACCCAGTTCAAGCCTATCTTATCCAGAATATTGAATCCTTGCAAAACCGTGCTGCGCGTTTTATTTTTTCAGATTACTCACGTCATTCAAGCATCACTGCACTAACAGATCGCGCCGAACTTGAACCCTTATCTCATCGTCGCCAAGCAGCTCGCCTTTCGCTTTTTCATAAACCATACCATCACTCAATTCTTTCTGACGATTTCTTTCACCCCCTGCAGTCATTTTTCCTCGCCGTGATCACCAGTAGAAAGTGAAACGACCCATATGTCACGCTAATCGTTTCGCTAATTCATTCATACTACGCACTATCATTGAATGGAACCATTTATCATCGCACGTAGCTACCGAAAAAAAACAACGAAATTTCAAGATCTACGCACTGAGCGTATTGCCTAAACGTGGTGTCCTACCTAATTCATTTCTTTCGCCTTTTTTTCTTTTCCATTTCGCATATTGTAGCGGTATTGCTTTTGTATTGTGTTTTTCGTGTGCTCTGTTTGCGTAGGCATTCGGTAACTGCCTGCTATGCTTGCACTTTTTTTTTTACCATTTGTGTCTAGTTACTTGAGTATGTTGTAGTTTGCATTTATTTCTTTGTCGTCGTTGTTGTTGTTTTCTGACTGTATGTATACCAGCCAATTCTCAAGATTGTACTTTTTACCGTTTTTCTCACTCTGTTATTTTTCCCAATTTATTGTAAAATGTCCACCTATGTAATACCCTCGTTGAGGGCCTTTAGGGGTATTTCGAATAAAAAAACAAACCGCGACGTGAATTAGAGGTCAGTTAGTTCTAGGTCGGTACCATGGAATGAGCATTACGTTCATATCCCCCATGCAAATATGCCGTGCAGCGTCGGTGGTCAAAGGTACTTCTGGTAAAACACCCGTCCGTTCCAGTGGAAGCGCATTGTACGATCCTTTGTCTCCTATGTAGAAGCTCGTCTAAGAGGCATGTTTCGCCTTCCTCGACATCGCCTTCGATTCCGTTCTGAATCACTCTATTCTCGATGCACTTGATGAGGCCCGCGAACCTCTGCCTAGCGGCTTGACCTGTATATGACCATGCTCGTTGCACATTTTTTTTATTCTCATGATAAGCATGTTCATGATCTAGGCTACACAGACGTCACTGGTCTGAAGGATTTTTTTTCGTGGGGCAACCCATGCCGCCGACGCCATGTGTGAAGCTGCATGTTTCCGAACTGAGGTGCAGATTTCGTTCATTCTGCAGATCAGTATCGACAAACGCCAAGTGCGCTTCAAAAATGACCCATATGTGAGGTATGGCCTTCTTTCATATGGCAACTTTTTTTTTGTTCCAACACCTTCCCTGCCCCTGCGGGAGACTAAATTTCTCGACTGCTGTCCGCTAACTGAGGTAAGTCTGAAACCCCTCTTCTAGGCCCTATAGGATAACTTTATTCTTTGATGTCTAATTACCTCGAAGGACGGTAGCTTTGCATGGTACCTCTTGCATGTTGGACATCTACCTACGCTGTTCAAAAAGAGGTGCCACAACAAATGTTCTGAGCCCTTTGTTATTCAACATCTCCCTTATTCACTTGAAACAGACCCTGCCTGTGCATTGCATCTGTATGTGGAGCGAATCAAGATGCCGACGAATACCTCAGCAGCGACTATAGCTAAAACGTTTAACCTCTCCACTTATCTTCCGTTGCGGCACATGCAACTGTCGCTGGAAAAGAGTGGTGCTACGGTCTTTACACGCAAGCGCATGCATAGCTACCCACTCTTGCTTGGTGGTCCAACACTTCCCTACGAGCGGACGCAGCGATTGCTCGGTGTCTCCACTGACCGTAAGCTCTCTTGGTCATCGGAAGTGGAAATGTTAAAGGGCTAGTGAACAGGCGCCGACTTTTTTCTTTTTTTTACATCTCCCGAGCAAGCTCACCATGGTGCAGACAGCCGCAGCGATCATATTTTATGAATATCACAGCGCGGGCGCTCCAATTCGCCGATCCTCGGACACGAACTGACTGCCTATGGGCAGCACAAACTTCATCGATTGGTCCTATCTACTACGAAACGGCGCCTTGGCCCTGCGGCGATGCGGTTTTGGCCACGAATTTACCGCGCTTCTTCACCGCGCCGTTAGGGGGACCCTAGCGCCGCTCTGACTAGAGTTACTGCTTATGCTGCCTTTAATAAATGTTGGAGTTCTACGCCCCAAAACCGCGATATGATTATGAGGGACGCCTTAGTGGAGGGCTCCGGAAGTTTCGACAACCTGGGGTTCTTGAACGTGCACCTAAATCTAAGTACACGGACCTCTAGCATTTTCGCCTTCATCGAAAATGCCGCCGCCGCGGCCGTAATTCGATCACGTGACCTTCGGGTCAGCATATATACTACCTTTAGGTGGCAGACTTACGCGTAGGCTTGGATAGCAACTACGTGCGTTCGCAGGCGACATGCGTGCCGTGTCATTGAGCGACAGTTTGGAGACCGGGGGTTAACTTGACTGTCGGTGACTAGTGTCAATGCAATTCGCTGCAGGAGCGTCCTCGACAAATACTAAAATTGGCCAGGGCGCCAGCTTCTCCGCAACGCACGCTTGCTAGTGGCTAAAGGTAGCATATACAGTACCTCTAGCTCTGACACGAGCGACACGTGGAGGAAGCCTTGCTCGGTCGTTGGCTGCGTGCCGATGACGTAACCGCTGACGTATAGTGTTACGTTGCCGAAGTGGGCGTAGTGAAGACAGCGGGCCTGTCCCTCTCGGCTGCCCAGAAGGCTAGGAAGGCCGAGCGAAAAACCGAAACCAGCCGAAGCGCGTTGTTCTATACTCTGTAACTTCGTTTTTACAGCACTTATTCGCGAAATTGTCGCGGCAACATGTTCACATCGCACAAGTGCGCACATATCGCTTGATGACGCATATTGGACCGGGGGGTTGTTCAGTGGCGCTTTAAAGAACAAATATTTGGCGCTTCCCAGACATTCTGCTTCAGACGCCGGTAGGGCAGTGACTGTCGCCGTATGGCCACGCTTCATAATGGTTATGTTGATGGGCTTATGTGATATAGCCTTCCAATACGGGAACTGTGCCAACTAACAAGAACTTGCATGTCTATCTAGGACTTCCAAAGGGGCCATCTTTTTTTTGCTAAGGCACACTCTGAGGCAACGTCTGTATTCCCCGTGAGCGCTACGTGCTCGACTGGGAAACTGACGCTGGTCTTCCCTGTCAGACAATTGTGTATTTTAACACGAAAATGTTTTATGCCGGGGTCCACAAATATTTCAGTGACGCATTTCCGTCACGGAAATGACGTGAAAAAATAGACAAGGTCACATGGCAAAGAAAAAAGTTCCGTCACCGGGAGTCGAGCCCACCCCTTCTCGGTTCACGACAACAGATGCAGGGCACGCTATCTACTGCGCCACGGTCCTACACTCTTCCGGCTTTACAAACGCACTTTTTATACACAAACTTTCTTCTCGCAGTGCTCTTGGTCGGCGAGAGGCGTCGGCGTCTGGTAAAGTGAAGTAATGCATCATGACCGTGACCTCCGCGATTAACTCCTCCAAAGCGTCGTTGCTACGCACCCGTCCGATTCGGAGCGTTTCTAATATGATTGGTGCAATATTGGGAACGCCTTAGCACACCGCGAGGTGGCGATCTTACCCTCAGCCTCGTTCATAGCCTCCGTCCATACTAGAAGTAGCTCTGCGACGCGCGCCTGCCTTGGCCTGCCTCGCCTGGCTGTACCATCGCGTTGCCCGCTTACGCCGCCCCGAGAAAAATCGCGGCCGGGGTAGAGCGGAGACAGGACGCGCGTTGCGTTTCCCTCTAGACCGGTCGTGGTGTTCAATAGGGATGGCGACCTTAGCAACAGTTGTGCGTCCAATCAGCGACGCTCTTCTGGCTGTTACACCGTTTTCTCTGATTAAGCTCTCACCGTTAACTACTACAGCTACCACAAAGGTTTATTTAATCATTCATCATGGACGTTAGTCGTGGAGTTCTATATGTGCCACCAAGCATCAACGTGGGTTGATCGTGACGTGAGCCACCTTAATCGGTGCTGCCAAACATGAACAAACATTGTGCAAGCCATCTTACATCAATGTACAGTAAATGTTCAACTACGTCTGTAAGGACTCTGTTTGCTTTCTTGTTATATTCCTATGACGGAGGGATCAGCCATTATACAAAGTTGGCTCAGGTAAACACTACAACAATGTTTACCACAGAATCTCGAGAAAATGTCACCGGCTACGTATTTCCTACACGAATAGCCAGCTTCACCGCAATCGACAGACTACCAGTACATGTTTTGACAAGTGCGGCGCCGTCGGGTACAACTTGCTCGAATGCCCAGCTAATAAAAAGCAATATCACGAGAGCCTGAGAAAGCTCCATCCTTGACGCTGGGCTCATCAAACGCACTAATATTTACCTCTCTTGGATCCATTGAGTGAAAACGTTTGTTGACCATAAGGTTTCTGGTCAAGCTCCTCTGCCCAGGGCTCCACTGGCCTTTGCGGCTTGGCCGAGCAGAGCCAGGTGGCTCTCCCGATCCTTGCAAGCAAGCCCACTGCTTCGTTCCAGATGTTGTTCTCAAGAGGGGAGAATCGATGTGCTGGGGCCGCTATTCGCAATCCCACGTAATGTGGGCAAGAGTTGGCCGTTCCCCGCACCGCGGACAGCTGTGGTATTTGTGTCGTGTATTCTTTGTAAGTGAGGATATGTGTTGGTTTGTCTTCGGCACCAACCTCGCTCCTGTTCTCCAGTAAGATGTTCTCTGCAAACTTTGATCTTTACACCAAGAAATTGCGTGGGTGTGGGCACGCATGAAACTTGTTTTTATTTTTCAAATATTTTACATGAACTGCCCATGCTCCCTGCCTTCATCGTCTAATCACAAGCCCTGCGCTTTTGTGATTTTTTTGTTATAATTTTACTTGTGTAACTATTTTCATGCCCGCCTCAGCGGCATTTACCCTGTCCCCTGGAAAGTAGCAAGTAAGCGAAAGCAAGCTGGCTAAGCATTCTGCTTTTAAAGAAAGAGTTTTTTTCTCTCTACCGTGCCTTTCTATGCGTGCTTTTTCGCTCCATGTTCACGAAGCGATATAAATGCTTACACTATTGAAGTGTTCTTCACGCAACAACTGTTCCACGCACTGAAAACGTATTTATTTGCGCTTTATAGAAAGTGCACCAGAAGTCTCGTTCATCGCGCTCACAACGCCAATTTTGTGGCATCCTTTGAAGTTTCCGATGGCGCTTTCGTTTCTTTCTGGGCATCATGCGAAAACGACCCACTGAGCAGTGCACGACCTTCCTTTATTTCCCTTTGACGACCGCTCGCCCGTTTCCTCAAAGGTCACATTATGCGCGAGATGCTCCCGCGCATAAGGCGCAAGAAACGGGCTCACACGGTGGTCTGGGAAGCTCAAAACTGAAACGAATGGCTAAGAGGGGCGACGGAGAACGTATACAGAAAAGATTATTGATATAACATCCGCGCCGCGCTACGCCATCTGCGTCCAGTGAGAAATAATGTGTGAGTGGGCTAGAAAGACGCCGCAATGAGAAAGCGCACAAAACACGGCTGGACTGCTAAGGAGCATCAGTGAGTAGATGCAACGCGTGGGCTCTTTTTGCGCTTCCTCAAATAGACAGCGTCTCCTGAGGTGTACCACCGCCGCATCAAAGAGCGCCTCGCTCCGTAAACGGAGGCCGAATGCGAAAAGCGTTTCGTTCCTAAAACCAGTTTGCCATTGTCCGGCCGAGATCGCTAAAGACGTCGGCTATCATGACGGTCTTGTCCTGCTTTGAATCTGTCCTCTTCAAGAACCTTATCAATCTTGGCCCATGTGTTTTTTTCTGCCTTTATTCATTATTATTATCATTTTTTACATATCTCCCGGTTCAAGGGAACGCCGCTGTGGCGCGGAGCGGACGCATGTCACGTCGGCTCTGCGCATTTCGTAGTTTCTCACACCACCCTCTTTTCGTCGCCGACAATCTGTCGGACTTTGAAGTACTTAAAAGGTGGACCACCCGGACCCAACTTTCCAGTCGGCAGGACACATTTTTCGCCCATTTCCGACTTGTAAAGTGAAGAAGCGAGCGCTGGCTCGCTAAGCCTAACGGCAGACCAAACTCGCCTAGGCGAGTGACGGGCTGCCAGGCCTCGCGGTGGGGCCCCCAACCCCGTGATGGATACCACTCAGCACTCAACGAGTTCGTGCACGAACCACGACACGGACTCGCGACCGGACGACGACCAATTCAATTCCCCCCTTCCGGCCGACCCCTCTGACCTCGACGAACTTACACCGGTGAGCGATGAGGACGACCGTGGAACAATTCAACTACCCCAGGAATCCCAGGGACCCACTGATGGCCAGTATCCAAACTGGAAATTTGCGTTGTCTCGTCGCTCCCGACAGAAGCAAAACAGACGCGAGCAGGCAGCAACACAGCAGCAGGCCAGGCAAGCTGCGGCCCCGAACGCTACCGGGAACGCTTCAACATGGCATCACTCCGTTAGCCCGTCTGCCGCGGTAGCGGCGGCGTCTCCGGCGGCAACAGTCTCCACAGCGTCACGTCAGCTGCGACGAAAGCTGCCGGCACTGCCTCGAAGCGTCCTTAAAATTTTGCTGCGACCAAAGAAAGGCCTTGCCACCAAAGAATACTCCACGCGTCAAATCTCTCGCACCATAGTGGCCGCCTGCACACCCCACCCTCACTGCTGGGCACCGACTTCATTGTCCGGATTCGACCCGGACCCAACATCAGTGTAAGCACACCGCACAAAGAGATAGCGCGGGTACTTCACCGAGTGGACACCCTGACCCTGGGTGGCAAAAACTACGAGTTCAACGCCTATGTGGCTACCCCGGAAGGCACCTTGCGTGGTGTTATCCACATCATCGATCCAGGAACACCCCCAGAAGAGCTCTTTGCAAACCTGCGGGTACTCACGCAGGGCGTCAAGGTGCATAGTGCCCGAATGCTAGGAGACACTAACACAGCAGTCGTCACCTTCGACGGCAGCATGATCCCCTGATACGTGCTCCACTACCGGGGTGAGGTGGCGTGTCATCCTTACAAAGCTACCCGACAAGTCTGCAAGGTCTGTCTGCAACAGGGGCACAGATAAGACGGGTGCCCTAACCTGACAGCTCCTGTGTGCCGCAACTGCGGTCCTCTCAACCCACCGACGGACCATCCCTGCGCCCCTCAGTGCCAGATATGTGGGGAGAAAACATCCCACAGGCGCACAGGAGTGTCGACAACGGCTGAAGACAATTCGCCAACGTCCACCACCCCACCAGGCCAAAGCCCCGGCTACGTCCAGTGAACGCGGTCGTAAGCCACAACACCGCCTGCCATGGTTCAGCTCGGAGAGAGACGCGTCATGCAGCGGGTCCAGATCTGGGTCTCGATCCAGATCCACATCCTTCCCGCCCCTTCCCCCGGCGGACATGGACCACGACCAAACCCAGGGCAGCCCCCGGAGCCACCAGGACACCAACGTTTCTTGAACTACTTCTGTTTGAAAACTCGGCTCTGTTGCGTGGCTCCGCCGCAAGCGGAGGCGGCGAGTGGCGCTGTAGTCGCGTCAGGCTCTAGAGTCACTGGAAAAATTTCAGAGTATCGCATCTGTTATCCGCGCACCGCCATCGACGCGATTGCCTTACTCGCATCACGTGACCTCTCACCGCCATATCGGTTCCAAGCGCTTTGGGTGCAGGCGCGTTCACTGCAGAGCGTGGCCGGACATTTAGCAGCACCACGGTTCCCAGAAGTACTTCGTCGCTTTAAACGCGTCATGCAGACAGGGGCGTAAGCAGACATTTTTTTCGAGGTGGGGGGGCACCTCCTTGATCTGAAGTGGGGGCTTGGCAGGCAGATGATATCGAGTGTCATTTCGTGCTATGTATGCCACATGAAAAAAAAATTCGGGGGGGGGGGGGGGAGGGGCACGGGCCCGTTGTGCTACCCCCTGGCTACGCCACTGCATGCAGATGCCAGAAGAGAGTATAGCTCACCAGCAATCGAACGTTACTAGTGAGCTACTCTTGGAATCTCGTTTATTTTTGCATGCCGTTTGGGAAAAATTAATGTCAAAGAGCGCCGTTATACGCGGCTGCACAGTTGGCGTGAATGAATTCGCCCCCATCGAAGAACACTTCTTTCTGCAGTGAACTACACTAACTCTGCTGGAAAAGATCTTACGCAACAGGATACTTCACCTTTTCGGTTCGCTATGGACAGCGATATTGAAAACTGCGTAGCTGTCTATTTGCTCGGCTGTTTCTATCTCAATCTGTTGAACAGATTACGCAGGCTATCCGAGTTATAAGCGTGTCACGCAAGAGAGCGAAATCGAAGATTGAATAAAATAATAACTGTTTACTGGTATACCTTAAAGGCAATTGTGGCATGATCATTTGCCATTGCACAAAGCAGAAGCGTGGAACTCTGTTGATAAACTTGGTATAAGGCAAAGTTATCAAGCGTATTTTTATATTTGTGGCAAAAAAAAATGCTGCTAATGCTGCATTGCGCCGAGCGTACCCTTAAAGTACTGTATAGTGGGTGAGAAATAGTCACAGCACAAAAAAAGGCAGGTCCCACGTATTGAGGGAGTCGATGTTATGCGAGCCCTAGGTCTATATACATACTGTGTTTCGGTAGCATGCACTTTAAATATTCCGGGATGTGCTATTTCTGATCAAAAGAACATAAAGCACCGTGCCGAGGAAGTTTGAATAAGAGTGCATTATGAAAAAAAAAAAGTGCAGCAGTGCAGAAACCGAACCCCAGCTGTTTACGCACTCGCAACGCCAAAAAAACTGTTCGTCGGAACACAGCAAAATATTTGCAAATTTATTGCAACGTTGGGAATATTAAGGAGACAAGACATAGGAAATGAAACAATTAAGTAGTGATGTCAATCATTTTTGATGGCCTATTTTCTTCGTATCGCAAGAGAAGATGCACCTTACCTACCGCACGCCGATTCGCCCTCGCGTTCGGCTGCTGGCGTTCCCAATGAAGACGTCGCGCAAAGGCGCACAACTTCCAATTACCGTACACACACAACTTCTATTACACATTATCAACCAGTTGAACTACAAGCATGGTGCGCAGGCAAGCTATGCGTCAGCGATCAGTCGAAGGACGCAATGCTGAATGTTCTCGATGTTGATCGATAACTTTCTCGAGTGCAGTGAACCTGAATACCGACTGCAAAGCTAGCGCAAATAGTCAAGATTCACCAAATGTCGAAGTAAATGGCATCTCGCACGATGTCACTGCGCTAATGCAATTATGTGTACATCTCCGGACCTAGCGAACACACCCGGGCGTGACACGAAAAGAGACCGATGAAGCCATGAAGAGAGTTCGCGAGCACATGGCAACATTCGCCGTACGTTTCATTAGTTCCACCGCTAACCACGCAGTCGATCCATACCTGTCCATGACTCGCAATCACTTCTAATATTCTCTTTGAAGAAACACACACACATAATGCCGTTCTGCCGAGCGTAACACAGCACCGAGGCTCAAAAATCGGTCACTTCTCAACACACACTAGCAACGCGCCGGACAGTCTGGAAGGGAAATGGCCGCCGCCGCCCAATGTTGCCCGCGTGCAGCCTACCTTTGCGGTACTCTGACTTTCCAGTGATTCTAGTCAGGTTCCAGCGAGGTGCGCCGATCGCTGCTACGGCTGCTACCGTAACGGCGCGCCGGGTCAGCTGGGTCGATGCGTTGTACTGATGAACAAAGATTCCGGATTTTGTAATACGCAGCAAAAGAGATTACACGTGTTACGCGTCCGCAATGCCGACATGTTTTATGCCGGGTTGCACAGCGGCAATAGGACAAACAAATGACCGCGGCACTTTCAGGCTGAGCATGATCAGGCGGGATAAAAGGCTGCCAGACAAATCATAAGTTAATGAACGAATGTGCTGTAGAAGTGTTGCTTGTTTGGCCAGTTCTTCATACTAAACTTGAGAAAACCCGCGAAAACAGATGCACACATTAGGTTAGGGCCATTATGATGTTTTATTCTTTTTTTCTTTGTACTTTGCTGAGACCTTGGTGCGTGTGTTGGCTGTTTTGGTTGTTTCAGGCCAATGTGTGGTTTTCAAGTATATGTCAGTTGTAAGTTCAGCGTGGTGTTTTGATTCCTTCCTTCGTGTGTGCGTCTTTTTCGCTGATTTTCTCAAGTATCATTAACGAGCGATTCGCGAATGCCAGGATCGAAATGTCTCGTTTTTCCTGAAAATCTTGGGAGGTTGATGTCTTTTTATTGTAAATACCGAAGTAACCCGCAAACATTTCAATTAAATACAAGATTTATGCGCATTTTTGACATGCACTTATGTACTCTATAAATGTACATGTGCACTTATCACTTAATTTCATTATTTGATTTTAATTATAATTTCCAGCTAATTCCGAAGCACCGAGTTCGGGAAAGCTGATTTATTATTGACAGCATGGGCTTGGCGAGAAGTTTAGTTCCCGGAGGGAAGGTGGGCATAGAAATACCGAACGCACCCTTATGTCTACGCCGCTGATTACAGTCGATGTACATCTGAGTAATAATTGCGGGAAACGTTTATTCTTCGGTTTATGGTGTTTAACGTTCCAAAGCTACTCAGGCTATATGAGAGACGCCGTAGTAGAGGGCTCCGTATAATTTAATTCGACAACCTGGGTTTGATTAACGGGCACCGGAATAGCACATGCACTACACGGGCACCTAGCAGTTCGCCTCTATCGAGATGCGAAGGCCGCGACCAGGTCCGAACTTCGTCTTTCGGGTCAGCAGCCAAACAGCTTTAACCACCAGGAGCATAGCATGCAATTTTTTTCGGGAGGAGGGGAGGGGGGAGGCCTTCGATCATACTTTATTTATGTTTGTGCGTGTATATATACACAAGCAAAACTGAAAATTTTCGGGGTTCTGAACCCCCCCTCCCCCTGTCTACGCCAGTATTAACCGCTGTTATCACGACGACTTCATTGAAGCGAAAGGTTAGAAATTGTAGGCCACAACGCAGAACGCGCTTTACGATGTAGTTAAGCATACTATGTCAAGAAAGAAAAATAACAAAATTAGTTGAAAGGGTGTCGTTTCAAAACAGTAAAAATACAATTAGCTGGAACATGATGGTGCAATTTTAATGTTTCATGCTTTCAAGACAATAAAATTGGTTAAAAAGAAAAGCAGTAGGTGCACGAAAATGTCAACCGTATTTTTATGAAGGATTAAATCATACGCAACATTCGGCACTTAAGTGCGAATTCTGTCGTGTGAGCTGAGGGCAGAATCGTACATGTTAAGGCCGTTTTCGTTCTCAGCTAGTCGCGACCGGTGTAAACGGAGTTCATATCAAGTGCGACAGGCTCCTTTCCGCAACTTGCACGAGTCAGTCAGTCATGACCGACAGATCTGATACTGGTCACGCTTTATCGCGATCAAATTTAATCGAGTGACCCATCGATAACTTTCTGTATCACGAGCTTGCGAGATTGAAATTCTACAAGCGCGCCCTAAAATTACGGTGGCTACAACATTGATGTATATTGATATGAATAACGACAGTGGAATACTGTACACCCGCCTTTCGCTGTATTCTTGCCGTTCCTTGGGCACTACGCATCATCAAAATCCGATTATGGCACACTGCAGCGAAAAAAAAAACACACAACGTATGGTACAACGCGACGGTACAATAAGGACGACGAGGAGCGCTGTCGTCGTCGTTAGTGTACCATCCGTGGTGTGTTTCTTGCTCTGCAGTGCGCCAGATTTATTTATTTATTTATTTATTTATTTATTTATTTATTATTTATTTACAACATACTGCAGGCCCACATGGGCCCAGGCAGGAGGGGTAGTTTGCAATACAAAACACAGAATTCAAAAAGGCGTAAAATATACAAATAAATGCTTACATTTCAATTCCAGTGTTAGAATATCAGTAATCAATCAGGTCAATCGACTCAACTGAATCAATCAATGATAGTGGCAGTGTGTTCCATTCGTTAATTGTGCGAGGAAAAAAAAGAAAACTTGAAGGTGTTAGTTCTTGTGTGATATGGAGTTAAAGATTCAGAATGATGATGTCTGATTGGTCTTGTTGATAACGGGCGTAGATATGGACCAGGGTGAAAAGAGAGCTTGTTATTTTTCAGTAGAAAAAGAAATTTAAGCCAGAGTATTTTACGTCGTAATTTCAAAGTTTGTATTCCATGAGTGTGCATGAGAGCTGTTGGCGAATCGGTAGTACGGAATTTAGAAAAAATAAATGTGACAGCTTTACGCTGAACCATTTCAAGTGCGTTAGTACTGTGGTTGGTGTGGGGATCCCAGACGGTGCAAGCATATTCTAACGTAGGCCTGATTATAATAATAATAATTTTATTTCTGCCTCAAGAAATCTTGTCTGCTGTTTCAATCTGTTTAATTAGTGCTTTATATGCATGAAGCTTGGTTTCTGGGGGCGCCTGTTTAAGTTTGTGTCGCAGAATACAAAGTTTGCGAAAATAAGAAGCACGATTGTTAGCGATATGAGAATTCCAACTGAGGTTGTTAGTTATTTTCACACCCAAATATTTGTATTCGTTTACCTCAACTAGGGGATTACCTGGAAGACTGCAAGAAAGCAGCCGTTTATGTATTTTCTTTGTTATATGCATGTACACAGTTTTTGTTTAGCTTCATGCCTCATTGTTTACACTATGATTGAACGTTATGGAGGTTAGTATTCAAAAGTTCCTGATCTTCTCGACAAACAACCTCATGATACAGTATGCAGTCATCTGCAAACAAGCGAATTTGAACTGGCTCTGTTATAACGTTAACGATGTCATTAATAAAAATCAAGAATAGCAGCGGTCCCAGTACACTACCTTGTGGTACCCCCGAAGCAACTGGCAAACTACGCGAGTGGTAACCATTAACAGACACTGATTGGGTGCGTTTGTCTAAGTAGGCAGAAATCCAATTAATGATGACAGAGAGGAGGCCAATGTATCTTGGTTTGCAAAGTAACTTTTCATGCGAAACAAGGTCGAATGCTTTCTAGAAATCTAGAAAAATTACGTCAGTTTGACCAGGTTTGTCAAGAACGCTGGCAAAACTGTGAATTACAGTGGTTAGTTGTGTGACCGTAGAAAAACCCTTCCTGAATCCATGCTGAAATGAAGAAAGAATGTTGTTGTCTGTTAAAAATTTAGTTATGTAATTTGCAACAATATGTTCAAGAATCCTACAGCAGGAAGAAGTGAGCGATATTGGACGATAGTTTGTAATCAGTGCAGTGTCCCCTTTCTTCTGTACGGGCACCACGCGTGCCGTTCGCAAGTCATCCGGTAGATGTGAAGATGACAAAGATGCACGAAAAATGTATGCGAGGAATGGGGCGAGTGCTTCAGAATATCGACGAAGGAATGCATTTGGAATTCCATCAGGACCAGATGATGCTTTTGTCTTCAAGTTAAGATGCATAGCGACAATACCTGGTAGCGATACAATATCTTCGTAGTCTGAGCAACATACAGGGTTAAGAATAACTGTTTCTGAAGAAGCGGAAAACACACTGTGAAAATACACATTAAAATGTTCTGCAATGGCATTCTTGTCATCAATTCGAACACCACCGATTAGAATCTCGTTAACAGAGTTTTTTTTCTATTGAAGAAATCCCAGAACTTCTGAGGGGATTCCCTCAAAAAATTTGGTAAGCTATGTTGAAAATAATGCCATTTAGAACGTTTTTTTTTGTTTCATTAAGGGCAATTCGAGCAGTATCAACAATGTTTGTAGACGCTCTTCTTTTTTTAAGGCGCTTAAGCTTTCTTTTTAAGTGCAAGACTTCTCTCGTTATCCAGGGATTTGATTTTTTTTTGTTTTCTTAGCTTTGTTAGGTATGAAATTATCGAGACAATGAGTGCAGATCTGTTTAAATTGAACCCACAGAATTTCAACATCCGAACCTTGAAAATTGTTAAAGACTAGCTCAAGATAATCCAAAACGCTCTCATCCCTGGTACGAGAAAAGCTTTCGTGGTTATCTATCTGACGTACCAGTGACGCTCAATTCCATATTTTATCAAAACAACCACACCCCCGCCTCTAGTAGAGCGGCCACGGCGAAATACTTGATATGAGGGCGGAAAAACATCAGTATCGTCAATGTCATCCCGAAGCCAGGTCTCCGTGATAACAACAATATGGGGATCATAACATAACAAGATAGCTTCTAGTTCAGTTGATTTGTTGACGATGCTACGCACATTTATGTTAATAAGTTTGAGTCGATTTGCAGAAGTCCGCATCGGTCAATCATTTTAGAATTACGATGAAAGGAAGGCACCTTTACTCTAGTCTGATCATTTTCGTCCCAAGTGAAGAGCTCCCCGTTGACCCGCAGTTTATCATTATTAAGTGAAACACTCTTTCCTTGTTGTCTTTCATCCTTAGAACTTGCCCATAATAGCTTTCTTTTTTTGCAGTGTTTCTCGAGAGTAATCATTTTGTATGGATATTTTTGTCCCCTTAAGCTTGTGTGCGTTCTTGAACACTGTTTGTTTCTCGTTATAGTCCTGAAAATGGACTATAATTGGTCTAAGATTGCCGTTTCTGCCTAATCGGTGAATTCTAGCAACAGATAGGCAAGATACCTGTAGCTTAACTGAAAAAAGATCGTTTAGGACTTTTTGCTTTAGGTCCGAGTGTTCCTCAGAAGGGTCTTCCTGAATTCCAAAAATGACTAAATTCGATCGTCTGCTGCGGTCTTCTAGGTCTGTTAATTTCAATTTCAAGGCATTAATTGATTTTTCGAGTGATTCGACGTGGGCAGTTCGTTTTTCTATTTCAAGAAAGCGCAATGTAAGATGAGACATCAATTTTTCCATATTCTTTTGCTGATCCCTCAGAGCAGTCATTTCCTCAACTAGCCTCTTTTGCCCTGCCAGTAGCTCCTTTAGCATTTCTGTTGTTGTAGGACCTGGATTAGTCTCCACATCGCCACACAAAAGAAGCGTACACACACAGAAGACATCATAGACTATTGTAATACACTGTTGTGGGCACGGCAGGACCAGAAGGCCACGATAGTCACTACAAAAGCTGCTGTAGACGGCACTAACCTGCACGAAGCAAAGAAGGGGGTTTCGTGACAACATGCCGCTGCCCGGTCCGCCGTACCCACTGAAGCTGAAGCTCTGGAGGCGATCATTTATAGGCAGTTCCGACGACGTAGTCACAGTAGATGGCGCCGTCGGCCGCATTTCCAAGAAGAAATGAAGGGAGCCATGATCCAGTTGAGATAGGGTAGCCACTGTAGTACACGTGTCAGTAGGCAGACTCGTGGAAATGGCGATGCACGATTTTGGTTCAAGCTTTCCGGCGAAACCAAACAGGACAGCCTGCACGAAGCAAAGAAGGGGGTTTCGTGACAACATGCCGCTGCCCGGTCTGCCATGCCCACTGAAGCTGAAGCTCTGGAGGCGATCATTTATAGGCAGTTCCGATGACGTAGTCATAGTAGATGGCGCCGTCGGCCGCATTTCCACGAAGAAATGAAGGGAGCCATGATCCAGTTGAGATAGGGTAGCCACTGTAGTACACGTGTCAGTAGGCGGACTCGTGGAAATGGCGATGCACGATTTTGGTTCAAGCTTTCCGGCGAAACCAAACAGGAGAGCCTGCACGAAGCAAAGAAGGGGGTTTCGTGACAACATGCCGCTGCCCGGTCCGCCGTACCCCTTATGTACAAACAAGCCCAACTTGACACCTTAATCAAAATCCGAGTTGCAATAAAACCTGTAATTGGGCAAGGCGAAGGCTGTCAGATGAAAGACAGCACGAAGGGATTCCCTCGCGAGCTACCGATGAAATTATGCAATGGCCTATTTGTTTCAAATACCTACGAGAACATTTACAGACTCCTCTGGTGGCCAAGCAAAAAAGGTTTGTGAAATCAGCTTTACTGGTGTTTCAATATTGCACTTAGCCATTGAGCAACGCTAATGTCTGTAGCAAGGAACATGACGAAAGTAGCAGCGACGGCCGTGCTCACGGTGCCTGCTGTCATTCGCAACATCGCGTAACACAGAACACGTGCAGACCCGGTCTCAAATATTGTTGCTGACAATCGAACTATTTAACACTATTACATAAACGGAAAAGTAAGTCGTTTTCGCACTCTGTTGATAAACATTTCAATATTTGCGCTGAGAGTCGCTGCTGTCCGCGCCTTCACTCGCGCTTCGCCGTCTGCTACGTAGAGCCTGCTGCTGCAGTAGCGCCACCTGCACCGGAAGTCGGTTGCGCGCCGCTTTCAGAGTATGGCGGAGGCGGGCAGTTTGGCAACTGAAACAAGTTCTATAAACGTTGCAGGACACTGAGCAACCGCGGCAGCAGCAGCAGCAATAGCAGCCACAGAGCGCCAAAGGCACCAAGATGAAAAATCTTAACGCACGTCCCGCGAGGGATGACCCTAAGGTGAGCTGGCTGGCAGAAGTTTCGGCTCCCGCTGCTCCGCACTCGCTATACCAACCCCACCCGCACTTGACAGCCAAGCTCGCGAAAATCAGGCACTAAAACGCGAATTACAAACCCTACGAACCACACATGCTAGGGAACTGGCAGAATTAAGATACCTCATCACGGGGATTCGCACCTCACATTCCGCCCCAACCTCAACAAACTCCCCTGCCCCTGCAGCCCCGCAATCTTCCAGCAACCCTCTGGACACCCTTTCGACGCTCCAGAGCATGTTGAGTGATCTAACACAGCAGATTACGCACCAACTTACGCAGCAGCTTAACCAAACCCTCTTGCACCAGACCACACGAGTAAGTGCTCGTCTCAACACCATTGAAAATCGAATTGACGCGCGAATGAGCGAACAAAGCAGCATCGCGCGGAAAACGCGAACCACCACTGGCACCCCGCCACACAACCACTCTTAGACCTCGGCTGCCCAAATCACTCACTCCAGCTCTCAGAAATAGTATGGACACATTCTCCATTTCAAAAATTGTTGGAAATTTTGCAGTGGAACCGCCGCGGCTACCGTTGTAAACGGGGCCTTTTACAACAATTTATTCAGAAGCCGATAGTGCCGCCTGATATCATCGCACTTCAGGAGACAAGGACACTCCCCGCACCATCCGGATACGATGCCTTTGTGGGTCCGGAGGATGGGAAGGTGGCCGTCCTAGTCAAGGAGGCCCTAACGGTCATTGGCCACGACACCATACCTGACACTAATGCTGACCATGTAATTATTGAGCTGATCCTGCAATTAAAAAGGCAGAAGATGAACAAGAACAGCTTAATCGTGCTAAATGTTTATAGCCCGCTTCGGGAATCGGACGCGGATCTACGGAAACTCGTTCGTGGAGCATGCTGTATCACACAAGGCAAAGAAATCGTCATACTAGGTGACTAACGCACACCACGATCGGTGGGGCTCCCGCAAAAGAAATGCCAAGGGGAGACAGTTAGACACAGCTACACTCTAAGAAAAAAAGGACTAAAAGGGGTAGGGAGGTTAGTCCTTTTGGGGATCAACTGATTTGCCACAACCAATAGTCCTTTTGGGGATGAACTGCAAGGGGATAAAACAGTTAGTCTTTGAAGGATTAACTGCAAAGGACTAACGGTTGCTCCTGTAAGGAGTAACAGTTGATTTTTCGGATATGGTCCCTGAAGGAGCAAATGTTACTCCTGTAAGGACTAACAGTTGGTTTTTGGAAATGGTCCCTGAAGGAGCAAATGTTATTCTTGAAGGAGTATTGGTTGATCCTCAGAAATGATCCTTCGGAGTGCAAATCACGCTTCGCAATTGTAAAAAATGGTGACGAAGTTCCTGCGCTCTTAGGAACGGACATTTCATGGAAACATGCCACTTAAATAGTGCTTTAGAAGTGGTACCCAACTTACATGTATTAACTGCTATTAATGCATTCAGTGAGCACTTGCAAGCAATAATGCTGATCATTCGAATTTACTTTGCCGAACTTGAGAGAAATTGTGTATACCGGCTTCAAGACTTGCCCTAGCGAGAATATTTAGTTGCGTGCCCTGATCTTTCAATCCTTTAAAACACTTTGAATCCTATGAACAAGGTAAAAACTTGGCGAGAAGTGGCAAACCACGACACGGGAACACAGGTCACATGAATGACACCAAACACACACACATGCACAGTGATTCAGGTTACCAACGGTTTTGATTTCTTGATTGTGTAAGTTGCAGATAACCTACGGCGTTCTATAAAGTATTCAAGGAAGAAAGAGAAACACGATTCTACTAACATCAATCTTTATTTTTACGAAAACACCAAAAAGGAACGAATGCCATCATTTAGTTGGTGTAGGGCCTGTTCCCGAATTACTAGGGCGAGTCCTACCTGGAAGAAATACAAAAAAGAAAATTTTGTTACAAAATAAAGTAGCTAGAAGAGAACGACCTAATCACGTAAGCCCCAATAATTGCGCAGTCGCATGCTCAAAAACATGCGACGCACAATTATTTTTTAGTCTTCATATTATTTATAATACAATGTACCAAGGCAATGAAAATAATAAACTTACCTTCAAAATTAGCAGAGGGACGTTGTTTGCAGAGCAAGTAAATCCAGAAATTGTTGATCACACCTCGATGTGACGGCGTCCATCTCTGAAGCTTTGCAGAAAAGAAGCTGCGATGGAGTCTTGCATGTAAGCTGAGGTGTCCATTTTTCCGCAGGCAAGTTACCATGTTGGATACAATGAACAGCCGGTACACAGAAACAAACGTGCATACGCGTCCACAATTGCAGCACATGCAGCGAGGTATGTTCTTCACAGCTGCGTTCATAGTCTGCGTAAATAGCGGCACTCGCTGACCCCGAAACAAGAGCAAGATAGATCACAAGTGACGAACAAGACCCGCACTCGACACTCCGGCGAGCGATACTGAAGAAGAAAGAGTGCGGCGCGGAAGGATACCCAACATAGGCGCTGAAACGTCCGTCAGATTTACACGATTGTCACCGCCAGTGAATATTGGGAAGCTTATTGGTGAACTAAGTTTCAAGTCCTCATAATTTATGACACAATATTAACACACTACAAATTAAATTAAACTTTTCTCGCGTTATTTTCTTGATCGCAGCAGTAAGCGGGCCGACGCGCCGATGCCTTCTTGTCATCTGTGAGGTGGACATTTTGAACATGCGTTCGCCGAATTCCTTACCCCTCAGGTCGTCGCCGCCTGCAACCCGCACCGCGACAGAGTAGAAAGGAGGGCTTCGGAACAATAGGGCGCACCTGGCCGAGAGCTAAGCTCATGACCTTTGAAAGAGGCATTCGTGGGTCTACGATCACTGCTTCGCGTTCGTTCGATGCTGAGCCTTGCTGCAAACAAAAGCCACAGAAAAAACGTCTTCCCTTCAACCTCTACCCGCGAGAGTAAATGCAACCGTTCGTCCCCCCATTGGTCTTTTCCGAGGTATGTCTAGTCCACCGAATTTGCACACGACACGCACTTCGCGGCAGTTGGGACTAACGACACGATTTGAGGACTAAAGCTGACTTTACTCCCCCTTCAGCCGGTTTTTTTTCTTAGAGTGTATAGACGACTTTCAACTTGTCTTGCTTAAAGGGACACTAAAGAGCAAAACAATTTTTCTGAATTAGTAAAGTAGTCTTCCGCGATAACAAAAACACCACGCTTGCTGCGAGAAGACGCTTAATAAGCGAGAAAACGCGCAAAAAGAAAATACAAGTGGCGACGCCACCTTCGAATTCCCGCACCATTTGCCGTGACGTCACATATTTTTGACGGCGCCTGCTTGGGCCTACGTAGTCCCTAATCGGTTAAATCGAAGTACATTGTCCTCTGAGGGGGCCAGAGACTTGACATAACGAGTTTGTGGAAATTTCGTCGAGCCAGTGGCGCCAAAATACGTTAAATGCTCTTTGAAGCCTTTTACGTCACGAATTACAAAGTTCGGCGCGAAATTTAAAAATGAAACTTTGAACTTGGTTTGCTCCTCTAATAATAAACCTATGGTGGTGAAATAAACTACACAAGAGTTTTTCGAGCACACTTCATCAATCTAAACTAATTCGTTGTTTCTATTTAGTGTCCCTTTAACGATCCCGCTGCACCCACACGACTGGGCAACAGTGTATGCCAAGACACCAGTCCCGACCTTACCCTATGTCGGAGCAACGCGACGTACATATGGGAAAACATGCAAGAGACTGTGATGAGGCAGTGACCATTGTATCGTCCGAACCCAACTCACGGAGTGTGTCAAAAGCCGCCCCATTGGGCAAGCAAAGATCACTGACTGGGATGCTTACCGTAAAGAAAGAACGTGGAATCTCGATCATCTTTCAGATCTTGGTGATTGGACTGCTCAATTAGGAAAGCTGAGGGACAATTGCACCAAGAACATAGCCAGAACAGTAAAGAACCCGGAGGTTGACTGCTATCTACTCCACCTCTGAGCAGCACGTCGCAGCCTCAACAAGAGGTGGAAAACCCAGAAGCACAATCACAAATTAAAGCTTAGAATTGCCGCCCTAACAACTCAGGCGGCACTATATGCGATGCAACTAACCCGCCCTAATTGGGCTCAATTCAGTGACAACCTTCAAAATTCACTGGGGACGGCCCTCACTTGGAATATCTTAAAGTCTCTTGTCGACCACAAAAAAAAAACAAAAAAAAGTGAAACAACTAAAGCAATAACGCGACTTGTCTACACCTACCCAGGTACGGAAGATTAACTCTTGGAGCAGGTCCGACGCAAGTGCTTTGGCAGCACTAATCCTCCTCCCTATCAGGACAAGTATCAGGGGGAGCCAAACCATAACCTGGACAGCCCAATCACGTTTGACGAGGTCTATGCCGCAATCCGCAGCAGCACTCGTAATACAGCCTCCGGCGCCGATGATGTCCACTATAGCCTCATACGGAATCTCAGCGATGCAGCTGTGCATGATCTGACGGCCTTCCTCAATGCACACTGGGAGCAGTGTACAGTCCCGTCCGAATGGAAACACGCCAAGATAATTTTGATTCCAAAACCAGGGGAAAGCACTTCAGATCGAGAACATTCGACCCGTCTCTGTGACCTCCTGCCTTGGCAAACTTTATGAGAGAGTGATTACCACCCGTCTCCAGGACTACCTAGAAGACCACTCGCTCCGTCCTAGTACCATGTTTGGCTTCCGGGCTCGCTTATCAACTCAAGATGTGCTCCTTCAAATTAAAGAGGAAGTCCTCCTTCAATTAACCCTTTGAGACGCTTTGTACACAATTGTGCACACCACTTGTATTTGCTATTTGTATCGACTAGGGGCTAAGAAAAAGCAAGAGACATTGAGCTTGACATTGTTGCGTTGAGGATTACGTGCGTAATTGTGGCCTCTCCTGCTGCACAGAGAAGACGGAGCTTCTCGGCATTCGAAGTGAAATAAACCCAATCCCCGAGATCCCCGCCACCGAATGCGCATTATGCTGGCCGGGCAAGAAATACCGGAAAAAAAAACTATTGTACGCAGCCTGTGCATGTGGGTATAGTCGAACCGTCAGAGCAGCCACACTCTCAGCACCTTAAAGGGGTCATGTACCACTTTTCCAAGTAATGATCTAATGGCCTCAGTATCGGAGTGTACTGCCTCCCGAATCGATTGCCGCAAAAATTTCTCGAATCCGTCAAGAATCAGCGGAGTTACGGGGGTTTGGCGCACGCTCCCAGCGCTTTCTCTCTTTTCTCGTGCCGACGAGCGCACTGGAAGCTAGAAAGGGAGGGATTGCATGGGGGAAAGAAGTTACGCCAGCGCGCGTCATGAAACGCGATCGCTCTCCCGCTGTGATTCGCTTGCGCGAGTGCGGCTACCGTGTACTGAGGAGTGCGGCGCCGGCAAGTGGCGGCCCCCCGCGGCAAGAAGCGCATCTGATCCGAACGCCGCTCTCGATTTACGTCGGCTATCGGCCAATAAGCATGCTATGTCTCTTGCGACGTACAGCGGACAGACGCCCCGCCCACCGACGAGAGTGAGAACCGCCTCTGTTTGAAAAGAGGGTGCCTGGGGAACGGCAACTTCGCGCTCCGCTTGTGGCCATTACGCGGCGTGCACGACTAATATTTGGCAGAGCAGTTCATAGCCGTGTCAGCTTTCCGCAGGATGTGTTTTTTCAATCAGCCCAAGGGGTGCTTCATGACCCCTTTAAAGGCCAACTCCGGCGATTTTTCGAGGTCGATGGATCTCAATGAAATTCGCTGGGCACGTTCCTTTGCACGTTTCCGTCATTTATGCCAAATTACAGGATTGAGACTTGCGCAGATTTTTTGCAAATGAATTTTAAAGATTGTCTGCAAGCGCCCTCCTGGCTTCCCACAATTACTGGCAACACTGCGTCTGTGACGTCAGTGTTGGGAAGGCGGCGGAAGTGACACAGCCGAGGGCACCGCTAACTTCGGCGCTTCGGCCGCTACAGCGAGCGTCTGCTGTGCACAAGGCGACAGACAGCGTTGGTTTGGCCGGCGCTTCGCTGGTCATCCCGGCTGTCACAGTTTTCGTACTCCGCGCCGGCGTGACCGGCATACCTTGCACGACTTCCGGTTCGTTCGTAACAACGTCTACGTCATACGTAGACAGTACACTCGGTTGGGTTTTGGTTTTGGTGCAGGATAGAAAGTTGGGCTAGTTGGTACGTATGCATTATAGAAGCAGCGCAAAAAGACGTAGACGAAGAATAAACAAGCACACTGGACGAGCGCTGACTCGCAACTGAAAAATTTATTTGGAAAGAACATCGAGGAAAACAAGAGAAAACAACGAAAAAAACGTGTGCAAAACAGCGTGTCAAACAGCAGAAAACGCTAATCTAGTTACCAACATAGGCATCACTTTACAGTACATGTGCCAAGTAGATAATCAAACTCTTTTTCTGTCAGTGACAATGATGGCTGACTGACGCATGTGTCTCCCATTCTTTTGATGTGGAATGCCTCTATCACCTCTCGAGTAATCTTGCATTTGTGTGATGACAAGACCTTTGTGTCTGAAAACACTGGTAGACAGCCACACGTGCAACAGTGCGATGCGAGATGTGAAACATTCGATTTGTTCAGTGACTGGTTGTGTTCCTTTAAGCGCACGTTAAGGCATCTGCTGGTTTGCCCAACGTACGAATTCCCACAAGTGAGGGGTATCTGGTAGACGACCCCACACTTGCACGGCACATATGTAGGCTTTACATGGTTTGTTCCACAACCTTCATTATTAACATCATTCTGCTCTATTTTTTTCCTAACGAGAGGACAAATTGCAGAAAATCTGTTAGGAGCAGAAAACACAGTTCTAACCCCGTACCTATTGCCGACATTACTCAAGCCATGGGTAAGTTTGTGTACATAAGGCAACACTGTTACTTTATCGTATCTCTGCTTATCATCGCATTTCTTGGAACGATTCTGGCCCTTCACCCATCTCAATAGCCTTTCGCTGCAACTTGATAGCACACAGTTCGGATAACCCGCTTGCAGAAGCCTCTGAATTTGTGTAAGAAAACTACGCTCTATTCCATGTTCACAAGACTTATGCAGAGCCGATTTTAGGGCGGAGTAAGCTATTCCATTCTTTATCACTTTTGAGTGTCTAGACGAAAACGGAAGTATCAGTTTTCGCGATCTTGGAAGATATTGCCAACAAACATGGTTCTCCTCAAATGACAGGCACAAATCTAAAAACTGTAATCTACTATTCTTAATCAGCTCAAGCGTGAACTTCAATCCATTGCCATATTGACGGAAAACTTTCAAGATATCGGCTGCCCTTCTACTATAGTTAATGCAAGGAAAAACACTATGTAGTCATCTACATATCGGAAAACAGAACCAGCCAAATCTTTGAGGTTATCCTGAAGTCCTCGGTCAACTCGGCTTAGGTATATGTCACTTAACACAGGGGCTACTCTCGAGCCGATGCATATACCCGTTTTTTGCACGTACAACCCATCATTCCCATGGCTTACCCATGGCTTGAGTAATGTCGGCAATAGGTACGGGGTTAGAACTGTGTTTTCTGCTCCTAACAGATTTTCTGCAATTTGTCCTCTCGTTAGGAAAAAAATAGAGCAGAATGATGTTAATAATGAAGGTTGTGGAACAAACCATGTAAAGCCTACATATGTGCCGTGCAAGTGTGGGGTCGTCTACCAGATACCCCTCACTTGTGGGAATTCGTACGTTGGGCAAACCAGCAGATGCCTTAACGTGCGCTTAAAGGAACACAACCAGTCACTGAACAAATCGAATGTTTCACATCTCGCATCGCACTGTTGCACGTGTGGCTGTCTACCAGTGTTTTCAGACACAAAGGTCTTGTCATCACACAAATGCAAGATTACTCGAGAGGTGATAGAGGCATTCCACATCAAAAGAATGGGAGACACATGCGTCAGTCAGCCATCATTGTCACTGACAGAAAAAGAGTTTGATTATCTACTTGGCACATGTACTGTAAAGTGATGCCTATGTTGGTAACTAGATTAGCGTTTTCTGCTGTTTGACACGCTGTTTTGCACACGTTTTTTTCGTTGTTTTCTCTTGTTTTCCTCGATGTTCTTTCCAAATAAATTTTTCAGTTGCGAGTCAGCGCTCGTCCAGTGTGCTTGTTTATTCTTCGTCTACGTCTTTTTGCGCTGCTTCTATAATGCTTACGTACCAACTAGCCCAACTTTCTATCCCACGCAGTTCTTTGACGGACGTAGGTTTGGGGAACTCTGTCACGGCCCGAAGCTTGGCTGGATCGGGGAGGATTCCGTCCTTGGACATGACGTATTCTAGTAATGTCAACTGCCGTGCCGCAAATCGCCACTTTAGATTCGGTTTAAGCCCGGCGTCGCTCACACTCGTCAAAAAATACCGCCTGCGTTGACGAGTGGAGAAGTCTGGGGCGAAAATGACGACGTCGTCGAGGTAGCACAGGCACGTGTGCCATTTCAAGTTGCGCAGAACGGTATCTATCAGGCGCTGAAAGGTCGTGGGCACATTACACAGCCCAAACGGCATGACCTCTAATTCGTACAAGCCATCGGGTGGGACAAACGCTGTCTTCGGTAGAGCGTGATCAGCCATGGGGATTTGCCAGTACCCTGAGCCAAATCGAGCGATGAAAAGGATTGTGCTCCTTGCAGGCTGTCAAGGGCGTCGTCTCTTCAAGGTAGGGCATGAACGTCCTTACGGATGATCTCATTTAGTCATCCGTAGTCCACACAGAACCCCACCGAGCTGTGCTTCTTCGCAACGAAAACGACAGAAGACACCCACGGGCTGTTTGAGGGTGGAATAACATCGCGGCGAAGCATGTTTTCGACTTGCTCGTTAATAACACGACGCTCTGATGGACACGGGATAAGGAGGTTGCCGCAGTGGTGGTTGGGCGCCAGTGTCGATGCAATGCGTGACAGCAGACGTGCAGCCGTGAGAAATTT
The DNA here is from genome assembly GCF_013339695.2 of Rhipicephalus sanguineus. Taxonomy (NCBI): domain Eukaryota; kingdom Metazoa; phylum Arthropoda; class Arachnida; order Ixodida; family Ixodidae; genus Rhipicephalus; species Rhipicephalus sanguineus. Next base: position 99,380,916 of record NC_051180.1, on the reverse strand, counting down.
GCGCGACATCGAGCGAAGAACGAAATTCTTCGAACAGGCATCGAAGCTGGGAACACACGACCAACGTAAGGTTGTCAGCAATCGAGCAACCATATACATCAGCGGGTGACAGAGCAGATCTGGAAACAGCACTGAACGTACGGGAGCTGGCGCCGTGCGTGTCACCCGGTGCGTCCATGACTTGTGCGTCTTCGAGAAGTTCCGCTCTGCCGAGACGCTTCCCCTCGCACCAGCGTAACAGTGTACGGGGATGGGTTGGTAACAAAAAATCACAGCATATCCACGGAGTGAATGATGATGAGTGGGCGAAGCTGCGGAGGTTCATCGGTAAACCGTGAATCTTCCGTGAATTCTGCCCAGTACATCATCACCGACGTGAGATCCGGCGCGTTTATACTAAAGGTTCGATGAGTTATGACGACTTGCAGCTCACTTTTGTTTTACATGTACGCTGCGAATTTTCATTGTTTCGAAAACCATTGCTTTAGAAAACATCTGGCGTCTTTCGTTAAGCAGCTGGCGTCTTTTCGTTTTGCTTTAGAAACATCTGGCATTCTTTCGTTTTGCTTTTAGAAAACATCTGGCGTCTTTCGTTGGTTTATTTCATCAATCAACGGCGTTTTGAACAAAATTTTTATTGTTTATTCACGCACAGGAGAAATCTCACCAGGCAATACCTTGGAGGTAAACAATGGCTGCTAATGGAAATGAGAGACAGAAGAAGTCGGCTTTTAGCTAATACTTACACTTCTACTTCTACTAACGTTTCCTACTGGAACATGCCAATGGCTGCTTATGGGGAATGAGAGACAGAAGAATTCGGCTTTTAGTTAACGCGCACGATGCGAATTTTTTATTGTTCAACAACGCACACGAAAAATCTCCCACCGGCACCACCTTGGAGGTCAAGATCTGGTACTAGCGTTACGACTGGTTACGCACTACTACGACTACGACAACTACGTGGGACGAACGGGTGCCGCCTTAAGGAGCTTCGCCCCTAAAAAATCACAGCATATCCACGGAGTGAACGATGATGAGTGGGCGAAGCTGCGGAGGTTCATCGGTAAACCGTGAATCTTCCGTGAATTCTGCCCAGTACATCATCACCGACGTGAGATCGGGCGCGTTTATACTAAAGGTTCGATGAGTTATGACGACTTGCAGCTCAATTTAATTTTACATGTACGCTGTGAATTTTCATTGTTTAGAAAACCATTGCTTTAGAAAACATCTGGCGTCTTTCGTTAAGCAGCTGGCGTCTTTTCGTTTTGCTTTAGAAACATCTGGCGTTCTTTCGTTTTGCTTTTAGAAAACATCTAGCGTCTTTCGTTGGTTTATTTCATCAATCAACGGCGTTTTGAAGAAAATTTTTATTGTTTAATCACGCACAGGACAAATCTCACCAGGCACTACCTTGGAGGTAAACAATGGCTGCTAATGGGAATGAGAGACAGAAGAAGTCGGATTTTAGCTAACACTTACACTTCGACTGCTACTAACGTTTCCTACTGGAACATGCCAATGGCTGCTAATGGGGAATGAGAGACAGAAGAATTCGGCTTTTAGTTAACGCGCACGCTGCGAATTTTTTATTGTTCAACAACGCGCAGGAAAAATCTCCCACCGGCACCACCTTGGAGGTCAAGATCTGGTACTAGCGTTACGACTGGTTACGCATTACTACGACTACGAGGGACGAACGGGTGCCGCCTTAAAGAGCTTCGCCCCTAAAATATCGGTGTCACCGTGAGTGACTTCCACGGTCGCAGATGGCACCAGCAAGCCTTTCCTAGTAAAAACACGGTCACATGTAGAAAGGAGTGCAACGGCGTCGCAGAGACCGATGCAATAGAATGACACAGCCGTTGACGAGTTTGCAGGAAGTGTGGTGTCGTCTTTGACGAGTACTTTGGTTGCAGCCGGTGGACTGTCTGCCGGCGTCAAATCTGAGAATGTTGAGAGCTCTATTTCGGCTGGTGCGCAATGAATTACGGCGTAGTGGTGGGCGAGAAAATCGCATCCCAGGATGACGTCGTGACAGCATCAAGAAATGACGATGAATTCGACGGCGTACAGAGCGTCCTGAATGATGACACGGGCTGTGCATACCGCTGTCGGGGGAATATTTTGGGCGCTGGCTGTACGGAGAGAGAGCCTGGAAAGTGGCGCCGTCACATTTCGTAGTAGTCGGCTAAGTTTAGCGTCCATAACGGATACGGCAGCTACAGTGTCTACAAGGGCCGATGTGCGAACACCATCCACAAACACGTCTACTGCGTTCGATGGGCTTTGGCAGTTCGATAGCGTCGCAGGCCTTCCCCCCTTGGACTGCGACGACTAGTTCTCCTGGTCTCGTGCGAGCAGACGAGGCCGCATCGGTGACAGTGAGCGGCGTTGTGGGGACGGTGAACGCTGGGTAGTTGATGCTGGGCGTGACTTCAGTGACGTAGGCGGCGGCGGGTGGTAAAAGGGTGGCTTGAGTAGCTGGTGAGGGTTGATGCGACCGAGGCGGCTGCACGCGACTGCAATGGCGTACGCATGACTGTCGCAACCGCACGCAAAGTAGATGGGGCGGTTGTCGGAGGTGCGTCATGGGTTCGCGGGTCCTGTCCATGTCGCAGAACGCGATGGACGAGGCGGCTGCCTATATGACTGCAGGGTGGGCTGAAGTTGGGGCCTGTGAATGACGTCGACGTAGGTAGGCGTTACAGCCGCGTCGAAGACCAGGGGTCTGGCAACGGCTTCTGCGTAACTGCGCGGGCCAGCCACAGGAATCGCTTTGGGCAGCCTGGCTATCGCTTGCGCGTAGCTCAGTCGAATGGTTCTAGCACTCGTCTGTATGTGCTTCTTATTTCTTTTTTCGTTAATGTGCAACACACAAACATGTAGGATTACCTAAGGTAAATAAATCAAACTTAACAACGAACAGTTTGCAAGCATGACCTCACTTTGACGTCAGTGATATGGTAAATCTGTGCTACACAAAATAATTGTAGCCGGAACTTTCATATGTATAAATGGGGGTAGCGTTCATATTTGGTTAATAGGTTAATAACATATATAATCAGCATAAGCTTTCACAGTCTTCTCCTCTAGGGGACGCCAAGTATCACCGCTGTGCCCTCTTCCCCTCCCTTTCATTGGTCAAGTCTGAAAGAACACAATCTTCGCAATAGATGCAGAAATGAAATTGAAGGAATGACGAGCTGCCCACAAAGGCCTGCCTTCAGTCCCCGCTTCCAGATGGCAATGGTGGAGAGTAAACAGTTCTTAGAACGCAACACCAGGGGTGCTCCGCCGCCATTGTCATCAAAAACCTGCATGACCAAAAAAAACCTAAATATTTAACAATGGCGAGACAGGTCCTACGTAGTAAATGTGTACTGCAAATTTGTTCTGCGGACTTCGGCAAGGTGGCGGAAGGGCTAATAAAGTTTCAGTACAAAGCCACAAGAAAATTCATGCGGATTTCGCAGAAGCAATTTACGGTATTGCGGGTTGATGCGCTGCGAGTTGTCGATAAATTCTACCTCGCGCAGCCAGTTGCTAGCTTCCTGGTTAGCACAATTGCATTGCTTCCGCCGCGGAAAGGCGTAGGTCTCGGGTTCGATCCCCGGAGGCAGGAGAAATTTTTCGGCAACTGAGAAGCTTTCTTTATGACAAATTCATATGATTTCCTTGTGGCTTCGTGCTGAAAACGGGTGGTTGTCAATGCCCCTTTCTCAGTAAAGGTGTGCGGATGACTCGGCGACAGGACTTAGATGATTAGGAAAGGTACACCCCCCTGCTCCTCCATGCCCGTTCTGTGCGCACTGCCCGTGATCACCTGTTTTTCATAAACACACCAAATACAAATCAAACAACCGCAGTGTCATGAAACTTGTGTATTTATTTGTTTTGCTGAGCCATTCTTTGAAACCGATAATAAGCCCGCGTCGGCAACCGGCAGTCATCTAAGCATATGTCTGCACGGCGTAGGTGCAACGACGCTGACAATTTCATCGTTCTTCAATTTAGGGGTTCTAAAAAAAAGAACCAGACAAGGAGAATATCGATACCCTTTGCGCAACAGCGACACCATTCGATTTATCTGCACAACAAATGTCGCGGAATCCTTACAAAGACCGTCGTCATCTTAATTCGTATTTTCCATCTCAAAACTCGAGATTACGAAATATCAAAGCACTATGCACAAGCGGCCGGCATTGCTGAGCGAGCAAGTTAAAACGCCGGGAATGATGTATGAATGCGCCGATATCTCGGTGCATAACTTCCCAGTCGTTATTTATGCAAGGCGTTCGATAGCATGTTTACACACCGCGTTACGACAAGCTTGGTCCTGACATCGTAGCCCGGAGGTCGCCCCATATTTCAACCAAAACCATAGACAGCCCCGGTCATAAAATGAAAACAAAAAGAACAAACGTTTCCCTGCATTAGAGGCGGAAACTCTTTCTGTGGGTGGTTCATATTCTTTTTTTGCTCGGCAAGCACATCGCACTCAGCCTGCGATATAGAACACCATTTATCAGCCAGAGGCGGGCTTCATAGAGAGCTAGGGAGGAGCGTTATTTGATAAATGGCCGTAGATGGAAGTGGAAGACGTCGGCAGTTTTTCACTTCTTTAACTAGGATGAAGTTGAGCAAGTGGCGGATTTCTTTACGTGTTGAAAATTTATCTTCAGAGTTTCGCGTTATCTTTTTACTTCAAACGTGTCGTAAGCACGTGGCAATGCTGAGGCTCTCATCCCGTATCTGCTTCTCAGTTATAATTGATTAGCTTCGTAATTTTCTTCGTGTATTACCTAAATGTAGCTCTCTCACTTTCGTTCTGGCACGTGGCAACTTCATTCGCTCGTTGCCGAGGTCCAAGCTTTACGAGGTAGTGTTGCAACGCCGGTGAGTTGCACAACCCTTCGTACTACCCTTCCTCAGGGATCTATATACTGTGTTAATCTTCGGGCGTATAATTTTAGGTATCCTTTGTATATGGATACCGTGCCAAGCTTTGAGTTTTTTCAACCAAGTAGTCTCTTTCGTCTTTCTGAGGCCAACCGCCTCGAAAGCTACTTTACGAGTCAATATCTCGCCGATGGTCTTGCTATTTTCAATTCTTAGCGCGCCGGCTTGTCTGGAGGTCTAATCTTACAGGCGATGTTTCGTCACAGCTCTCTTGTGCTGTATATCAGCACGCCGATATTTTGCCAAAGCAATTACTTGCAGCACAGGTTTATCGGCAAGTCAGCGTGTGCTCGACAGTTCCCAAGCTCTTGCTTAATAGACGAGCTTAGCAAGACACTGCAAGGAAACTTCTCTTACCTGCTGGAAAGGGTTCCAAGGGGATAGGGCGCGCCTCTTTTGTAACGTCGGGCAAAGAAATGTGTTCTCTGTTGAACAGTGAATTGGGTACCTTTTTCTTGTTGATAGCTCTAGGTATCTTTTTACTACCGACTCAGCTGGCACTGACGGACAGGGGCCAGGAGCCGCTGGGAATATATGGGTCCCGTAACTATAGGGAACCACCTCGTCTAGTGGCTGCGTGCACCACCAATATAGTTTGGGATCAATAAAAGTTGAATAATCATCATCATCTTGTTTACTCATACCTTGTAAATTTTTAATGCGGATCATTTTTGCCACTACTTCCACCGATGTCCTCTGGTTCGCTCATGGCATGTCGTTAGAATAAAAAACATATCACAGAAGAGTGGTTTTGCAGATACGCTATCAGATAAAAAATGGCGAGCCATTTAACTATGTGATGGCGGATGACCAGCTTACTCACAAGCTGTTTAACACAGAGCGCAGAGGTGATACGGCGGAGGACAGTTTGGTATCAAACGGCAGGTTATGAACGTGCCAGTCAACGCTAAAACTATCGTGCAGAGGTTATGGTGACACAATCGGGACGACACCACCATCGAAGTCAGGAGCAGGATTCAGTACAACACACTGTATGGGAAAGCCAGCTTGAAAGTCCAAACCTGCACTCGTTAGACAACTCGATGATTGGCAACTTTCCGTGTAGGTGCTACTACAACCCCGTCACCATCATTCGTCGGCCCACAAGGCAGTGAAGGAAATTTAATGCTTTTTGAGGACGACAAGTTTGTGCGAAGGCATATGACTTGTGGTGCATTCCCGCATGCTGCTGTGAATGCACTGCCTGTCCTCTCTCCTTTTTTTCTTCTTTTCTCTCTTTCTCATATTTTTATTCCCCTCTCCCTAATGCCCCAGTGTAGGGTAGCCAACCGGAAGTTTTTCTGGTTAACCTCCCTGCCTTCTCTCTTTCTGCTTCCCTCATCCGTCCTGTTAGAATGGGCTTCTCTTCTAAACACAAACGCACCGCTGGAAACATACTTTCCCAGGGCCAATAAAAGCCGTCTTGTATAGAAGTATGGATGCCCTAGGAACTTTTTGTGATTATTTTGTTAATTGTTTGCTGTTGTCCGGAGGCGCCTACCGGCGCCGTTGACATTCCCATTGCCGGTCCTCTCGTCTTTCCTCGTAGGCAAGTTGCTCTTGGAAAATACAAGGCATATGGTTAAGATATGATCACATTAGCCTAGTGTTTGAGGCACGTGCCTTCGGAGCGCGCGGGCCAGGGTTCGTTCTAGCTGCAGCACTGGTAAGAAATTTTTTCCACTTTTATGCATTAGTTTCATCTGGCCACTTCAGAGAGGATGCCAGGGGTAGCACTTTACTGCATTGAAATAGACGTGTTAAGTTAGCGCGCTCCTAACTCCAAAGGAACACCGTCTAATGCGCTCGAGTGCGACGCCTTTGGAGCTTAGCTAAACGGCTATTTCCGCCGACTGTCTTCGGGGGCACGAAAGCGTTACATGGTGAATGTTATGTTGCTTCCACGTTAAGAACGAGTGGGGAAGGAGAACGCACTTCATCGGAGGAGAGAGTCAGAAACACGTCATTGTCCCGGGGGCCGTAGCAGGCGCGAGCTCTCGTGCACCGTATCATGCACCGTCTCAGGGCTGTAGCGCGCAGAGCGCGCTCGGTAATCACGCACCGGAAGCCGCTTTTTAACCGCAAAGTTAACAAGAGCGCACTCCACCGCCTAGAGCACGCTCGAGCTCCTTAACTTAATGCGCCCAGTGCTTCCATGCAAATTAGTTCTTGCACTTCTCCCATGCAGTGCAAGCTTTTTTTATTCCTTTTTTATTTTTTGATAGCGCACTACGGATTTATCCTAGCCAAACATAGCCTTGGTGTAAAAACAAAGTGCATACGCTATCAGAAAAGACAGCCCTTGCGAATGCGCAGTTAGGACAGAAGCAACCAAGCGATTTAGCAAATTAAGCGCCGCGGCAAGCGCTAAAACATCTGAGAGGTGTAGTGCATTCATTAATACCAAACACATGATTCAAGGTAAATAGTGCTAATCTTTGAGCTATCTGTCGTCGCGACCTCGTTCTGTCATTGGTATTTGCTGCGTTTGTTACAACCTAACCTAGCGCAGCCTAACTTAACCAAACCTGAGCCGCTCTAGAGCTCCCAAGAATGCTTCACGCTTTATGATAACTTCAGACCTCGTGAAAGACGATTGCGTCGTTCTGTCCAGTTGGCATTTTGTCTTGATGTTTTTTTTTTCTCTGGAGACTCCTACAGTGACCACAAGGCAGACCCAACTGGCCCAAGTTTCAGCTATATAATAAGCAGTGTCTAATTATAGCCGGCGCTTTTCATCCAAGCCTTAATATATAGAGTCTTTCTCCCAGCTCCTTCCTTTTCCCAGGAATACAGGTATTACCAGCGTATTTCGCTGGAAATTCTTGGAAGGCTCTTATTCCATGCACACAACCCTGCGTTTCTTTTTTGTTCTTAATGCTGAGGTGTTAGCACATTGCAAAAATACCAGCTTGTATTCTCCATACACTTATGCGAGGTGAGCTGGAGATGCTTTGCTCATTCCATTTATCCACGCAAGCATGCTTCCAAGTACGAAAAAAAAAGAAATGGCGACGAAGCTTCTCCAGTTTATTAAAGTGGCGTGCTGTAGATCCCTACCCGTTCAAGGAAAGATGCAGTAACATAGCTTCGCGTCTTCTCAAAGGGATGCATCACGCTCTACCTACAAAGCGTGCAAACCTATCAGCAGAGGTTTAGTAATATCTTACAATTTCCCAGACACTGGCGGGTAACACAAATGACTGCATTTTTTTATTTGGCGAGCGCCTAAACGTCACTTTCTTTATTTATAATGGCAGATAGAAACCATGCCGTTTAGTAAAGGACCAAATCAAAAAACGCAAACAATATATAAACAAAAAACATTCGCCACTTAAGCGAACTAGGAGCTGTTAAAATGTCGGACAAACTGATGGGACCGTTCCAGCGCGTTGGTTCTGACGAGGCGAGAGAGATGCCGAAGAACGCGCAATTTTCCTACATAACGAATCCAAGAAAACGAATACCTTGATATTCTTATTATTCCTCTCATATTTCCCGAATTAATCTCAGGAGACGTGACTTCGACTGCTATTTCATTCCGTGTCAAACGATTTCACGGGTCCTTTATATGATCCCTAGAGAAAGCACAGGGATTGTAAAATGAAGAAAGAAAATAAGGTAGATACGACTGAGTGAAAGATATTGGCCGCAGCGACTTGCCGGCCATTTCTGCCGCCACTTCAGGAGAAGGTCTTGTTAAAAGTGTCCCGGATATACGGACGGCTCCCTTGAGAAGACCTTAGTCCACTCCGAGTCATTCTCTCCTGCGCCTCTGCAAATGCCCTTTGCCCTCTATTGCAATTTTATTCTTACGTACATTTCCTTCTTTATTCCACAGTTGACTTTTTTTTCTTGCTTATTATTCGTTTCTTTTACCCTGCGCTCTTCAACGAAAAGTTTTTCTCGTCTTGTTTTGTAGGAAACCCATTTGTCCTTACAAATGGTGCGGCTTTTCGTGCTGTTTCATTATTTTCACGCCTTACCTTTCTTTTTTGCGTTAGGATTTCCACTGCTCGGTCTTCAAACGACCGCCGCCAGGAAACGTATCCCAAGTCACGTTCTTAACCGCACTTTGGCCGTTTCACACCTGCTGTCGCCATGGTAAGGTTGAGCGTGTGCCCAGCGCAAATTTCGGATCAGCTAAATGATCTCTTCCAGGAAGTTCTTTCTTTCTTCACGAAAAACTTTCTTTTTACAAATTAATGGTCCTAAAGGAACACTGGAAAGAGTGTTCACTAGTGATCAAATACAGCAATCATCTAAGCCTAACACACTGAACGGGTCTTGATGACTCAGTTATGAAGGTACTGCTGGACATATAAATCTTATTGCAAGTAGCAAAGGAATGATAAAGTTTCATTAACAACTTGAAGGAGAAGCTCAACCTTAAAACGTTGGACATTATGAAACAAGCTGATATGGAAGCTCAAACACACGTGGCCCGCGGATTTTCTCAACGAAACTGAGGCACCGGGCCGACGTCTTCATCAAAGGCCAGTCATTACCATCGTCGCATACTACATGTCTGCAGCTTCGCGTGTCGCTTCCGCGCGTTTTAATGAAGCAACTGTGTAAACCGATAAGTTGACAGCTTGGTACCTGCACATTGTTGTTTACAATAACTTGAGTCAGCAACCGGGCAGTCATTTAGTTTTTTTTTTTCACATAGTTCCTCAACAAAGAGACAATTTTCTCAAAATCTTCTAATATTTTACGATCGGAATTTATAATTTGATCTAAGCCATACATCAATGCAAACTTACCTGTCACTCAGTAACTTCACCATGCTGGACGTTAAAATTCATGTGCGTTAATAAAAGCAAATTCTAGTAAACACGTAAACTTCCCGACAATGAAGCATCCTATACAGCATACATTACACTGACGGTGCATCACATACGCTTTCTCTTTATTTTTTTTCTATTTTCTGCTAAATACCACTTGTCAAGGAAGGAGCTAATTTGTATGACTGAGCACAGATTATATAATCTCTACTTTTGTAAAAAGATGCATTCTCTTTACACGCCGCAGCAGTGGATGATAAGGAGCACAAGCTTGATAACAAACGTCATTCTTGTGTTGCGGCGACGTTTTAACGACTAAGCTGGATGAGGTTTAAAATCACTATATTCTGGAGTTTTAAATACCTGTATTCCGGAGCCGACAGATGGTAACACAAAGTACTATAGAGGCTGAATGAACAGTTAAAGATGGGCCCACCTATCGAAACTATTCACCGCGTGCTTACAGGAGGTTTTCAGATTGGGAACAGTCAAGGATACCAGTTAATGGACAGTACCTTAGTACCCTGCGATCCGCTGATGACATTGCTTCGATGAGTCACACAGAAGACGAATTTCTAGTCATTGTTACTGAATTGGACAAGGAAAGCAGAACGGTAAGTCTGAAAATTAATATTCAGAAAACTAAAGCAATGTGAAGCAGTCTCGGCAGAGAACAATGCTTTGCGATAGATACCGATGAACTGAAAGTGGTAAATAATACGTCGTTAAAGTTATCAGGCAAGATAACTGCTGGTCATTAAGAGTAACGGAAAAGGGCGTTCGCAGCATTTTTTGCGGGGGACGGCATCAGCAAGGGGAGGATATTCAGCACAGGCAGCCTATATTTCACTGCTGTGTCATGGCCGGCAAGATTAGTCAATTGTGTGTAATGTGCAAAGTTGGCTGGCAATGCTGATGGCCTTTTCACAGGGACATGCGGGACCTGAGTGCGCAAATCGAGCTGCGTCGCTTATTGCTACTCCGTAGGAAAATATTCTGCGAAATTCCAGAGGGGGGCAGCCACTCCCCCCTTGCACTCCCCCCTCCGGACTCCCGTGGCAACGGACTGGATTTCAATAGAGGGCAAGCGCGCGAGGGGGAGGAGTAAAGTTAGGGGGGCAGATGAGAGTAAGAAGTTTGCTGGGATGACGTGGCAGCAGCAAGCACAGGACCAGCCTGATTGGCGAAACATGGAAGAGGCCTTTGCCCTGCAGTGGTCGTAACTTGGTGGTGATGATGATGATGATGAAAACGTCACCCAACCTGCCTTAGGCGTCAATTCCTATTCATTTACCCTTTATAGCAAATCCTGGGGCTGCATGTACAAAAAGGCAGGATGTGATAATGAGAAATGCAACGCCAGAGGAGGCTCGACACGCATGAAACGAGGCACGACGAGCCAAACGGCTCCTCAGACTGTGGCGGAACGTTTCAGTCTTTTTTGCATCGCCACTAAGGCTTTCGCCTTCGAGTCACCTAAGCTTCAGTGTAAGAGACCCTCGAATTTTTTTCTTCGCAGCCTAGGTTTCCTCGAAATTTCACGTGTGTTTCAGCACGAGTGTTTTCCCATATTCGTACAATCTATATGCAGCCGCTACGGGCGCATCGAACCCACGACCTTGAACTGAGCAGCACGACGCTACATCACCAGTGTTCCCCAGCGGTATGTGTGAAGCAAGTTCCCCGAATACAAAAAAAAAATCAACCAGCTCCGCTTCGCGGGCACCGATGAAACAGTTAAGCCAGTGGCGTTCCCTTCGTCAAGCTAACGCATTTATATGTTTAGCACGTCTTTCAGATATGTTGTATCACTGCTCTTTAATAAACACTCTTTGTTGTGTTTTGAGGTGGTAGTATAGTTTTATTACATCTTGACCATACCACTCTAATACACAGGTTTACAAAGAAGCCTGCGCTTAAGATGATCCCGATATGTTCTATCACTGCTCTTTATTAAACACTCTTTGTTAACCTTTGAGATGGTACTGTAGCCACCACCTTTTAACCCACAAGGTATCACATCACAGTGGTGAGACTGTGGTAACGCGCACGCCATTTGTTGGGCTAACTGTTGCCTTCTTCCTCCTTTTTAGTGGATGTTGTGTGCAGTGGGATTCACCCTATTTCCGTGACACATACGCGATTACGATGGTGACAGTTTTCTGATAGGCCGCACAGATTTCTGTGGCACATACCCGTTTGTTGGGCAAACTCTTGCCTTCATTTTTAGTGGACCAGTGGTGAGTCGTTGGACTTACCTAATGTCTGTGGCGCATACCCTTTTATGATATTGAATCCCGGCCGCGGCGGCTGCATTTTCGATGGGGGCGAAAATGTTTGAGGCCCGTGTACTTAGATTTAGGTGCACGTTAAAGAACCCCAGGTGGTCGAAATTTGCGGAGCCCTCCACTACGGCGTCTCGTATACATATCATGGTTTTGGGACGTTAAACCCCAGCTATTATTATTATTATTATTATTATTATTATTATTATTATTATTATTATTATTTTTATTATTATTATATTATTATTATTATTATTATTATTATTATTATTATTATTATTATTATTATTATTATTATTATTATTATTATTATTTTATGATGCCCAGAAGCGTTACCACGGATCCCGGGCACGAAAGGCTCGACCAAGAACAGCTTCGCTCCTAATAGTGGCTCAAGGGAAAAAAAGATGAACTACAGTTCAATACCATCTACCCGTCAAATAAATTTGACGGACTTTAGTAGAGGAAGAAGCAAGAAAAACTGGGAGAATTTTGAATTTTTTTCACCTGCGCTATGTGAAAGTGACTACGGGACAAAGACGATATACGCTGGATGGCGGTATGCGAGAAATTGCTCCAGGCAAGGGGCTCCGGACGCACGTTTAATCTTCTTACTAGCCTTTAATCTACGAGCATGGCCTTGCCAAGGCGCCTAGCATCGATCGGCCGCTTCGCAATCTTCCGTAAGTATACAGAAAAAAAGAAAGGGACGATTAAAAAACTGCAAATTTGACTTGTTTCCGGGAATTAATCGCCTTTGCGACGGCAGTTGCTCATTTGTTCTGCTTACAAAGAGAGTGCACTCCACGTTTGAAGACCTGCTAGTGAAATGATAGGGTAGCTTTATCTTCTTATTTCCGTATGTGCCTCCTTCAGTTTTTATTGTTCATAATGGGCTTTCATTTTGTGTTGCTGGCGTAAGAAAAAGTCATCAGGGTTGTACTGTTGCACTGTACCGCTTTCAGTATGTTCTATACACATCACTCTGCATTATCTCGGCTAGAGGTGTGCACGGGCGCCGGGTAGCCCGAGCCCGACCCGGCCCGCGGGCCGGGCTCGGGCGGGCCGACGCATTTCCACCTCGGGCCCGGGCCGGGCTCGGGTTACTTGGAGTTTTATCGGGCCGGGCTCGGGCCCGGCGCAAAGCCCGACTCAAGCCCGAAATATATAAAATGAGCGGGAATTGTTTTCCAGCACGCATACAGCGCCTTTTCCGCGACCGCCCTTTACCGCTTTTCCTTTCAATTCGCTACTTTAAACAAAAGGGGAGCTCTCCGATTATCTCTCAATGGAATCGTCCGCCTGTCCATCTGAAGTTTTAGTCTTCTGGAAAAACAAGCAGCAGAGATATCCCAAGCTTGCCAGGCTGGCAAAAAAGATATTAGCAATTTCGGCGACGAGTGCAAGCAGCGAACGCAACTTCAGTTCGGCGGGCTACATAAAGCAAAAGCGCCGCACTTCGTTGAAGCCGGAATCGTGGGACTGCTTGCTGTTTTGCACGACAGTTTGTAATCTGTGTAATAGAGACTGTTCGTCGTGTGTCGTTTGGTCATATTCGATATGCTCAATAAAATGCCAAATTACTGGAAAACCATGCTTTGTTTTCGCAGCGAACCTTCAAAAATCCGGGTCGGGCCGGGCCGGGCCCGGGATTGTGTTTTCGTTCGTCGGGCCGGGCCGGGCGGGCTCGCAGCCCTTTGCCGTCGGGCTCGGGCGGGCCTTCGACAAAGTCAGCGGGCCCGGGCCGGGCTCGGGCTCGGAAATACGGCCCGTGCACAGCTCTAATCTCGGCCATCTGTTGCTGTAGAAATTAGAAGAAAGCTCAAAGCAAATAGACTTCAAAAAGTTGAAAGAAAAGCTCGCAAACTTCGAATTTACTAATCCTAAATAAAATTTTCGTGTAAGCTAATGGCACGTCATTGGGTGAATATTTATTTGAGAAAAATAAAGACAAAAACAGCGTTATCAAATTAAAAATTTATGCTCATCAATATCATGCTCTTTTTTTGGTTATCTTGAATTTTTTTTTCACTAGTCATGCCATATCTGAAATATGTGTGTGTGTGTGTGTGTGTGTGTGTGTGTGTGTGTGTGTGTGTGTGTGTGTGTGTGTGTGTGTGTGTGTGTGTGTGTGTGTGTGTGTGTGTGTGTGTGTGTGTGTGTGTGTGTGTGTGTGTGTGTGTGCATGAGAGAACAAGAAAACATTGTAAGTAAGCGGCTCTATTTACCTTTAGACAGAAAAAGGTTCAGACACTAACAGCATGTTTTGTCAATATAAATGAGCTGTTTTTCCAGTTAAAGCTACACTTGCTGTTTCTTCTTTTCACTTCATGTTCACGAGAACACTCTGAGATGGTGTATGTGAACGCGTGCATGGTGCCTAGCTTTCTGCATGCCATTTTTCCTCATCCATGTGGCTTTAGCTTCGGTCGCACATACCGCCTAATTTGACATAGATAGTACACGGAAGTGTAGTGCGTGCAATGGATCATCATTACGGCTCAAATTCAAATAAGAGTTCATTTACTGGATTCAACTGCACTGTTCTTCGCCTTCGTTCAGTCTTGATATAACATTAGATTTCAGGGCCACGTGCAGATAAGCTCTTCTTAGCATCCTGCCTTTACGATCGAAGCAAGAAGGGGGTGACCAGGGAACCTGAAAAATTAGGGCACGAAGAGAAATCTCTTAGTAAATACACTTACTAATGAAAGAGGAGCTAATTTTTCTAGACTACGGCTGGTACATAATGAAGTACACAGGAGAAGCCGCTATGGTAAGCTGTGTTTTCTTTGTAGTCTATGCATACAGAATGCTTGCGGTACTGTTTCCGCGTAGAAATTCTTAATACGAATGCATCCCAGTGATACCGCGACATTGTCCACTGAAACTGTGAATCGGTTGAGCTATTCGCAGCGTGAAATAGACGAGCTGCCATAGAATGAAAAACCTGTCGCACAAGTAATCAAGTTTCTTTGTTATGGCTTTAATATATCCTCAGAAAAGAAATGCCAGCAAATCGAACGTGCCCTGTTGGAATCTACTACAGCAAACTCCTTATATAGCGTCTTCTGATCAAACTAATTTAGGCTGCCTTTGTTTGTTAAACCACAGCGAGAAGTGATGTGAGACAAAAGTGGAGGTTGAAGGTAATTTAAAATACCGGAAATGCTCAAGCAGAACTCATTCGTATTGGACAGCACCCAGTAGCAGCTAGAAGAAACAGCATGTTCAGCAATACTTGAAGAGGCTCACAAAGATAGCGTTTATTTGAAAAAAAAACAGAAACAAGGAGAAATTGCTTCTTTTTAGAAGTTTCTTAGTTTTCAATGGTAAAGATATTAAATATAGTGATCAAGAGTATTGCTTCCAGGCGTGTTGCTTTAAACGTGAGTCATACATGTTAATTCAGGTTGCACAAGAAATTCCTTTTAAGGAAAGATTAATCAAAATGTCAGAATCAGGAATAGAGGCAAAAAAATGTGCTTCGTGGGTGGTGAACCTCAAAGCTTTTTTTTTCTTTCGCAATACCTATTTTTTCATAAACTAAACATGGTTTCAGTGTTTCAGCTCGCATGTACTACTTTCATAAAAATTTAAAATGTCCAGCACACATACACGAATGCGTTAGTCGGATCACCACCCGTTTTACTGATTCTCGTTGATGCTTTTTTTTCCTCTAAAACAGCAAATACGGCCGGGCATGCAACGTTTTGCGCTCTTTACCCGAAATCCTGTTTTTTCCACGAAACTAAGTTTGCCTGTACGTGTTTCTAACAATACCGTGACCTCTTCTAGATGGCACTTGGAGAGAAAGTCGAAGATCGGACAACAGCGCAAAATATTGTAAGGATATATGTAATGCATTATTACAATTCGAATGTTTGAAAGTCCTTCCTGGATTGGTTCTCTCACATGACTTTTATTATGACGAACGATTTTTTGTTTGCGACCACAGCCTAGATTTTATGACTTCAATGTTGTTTTCTTCTTTGTTGTGTCAATCAGAGTGCGCTGTGCAAGCATCTAGTAGCGCGGCAGCACTGGGTACGCCATACGTGGAAAACTCCGGTATCGCCTTGGGATGCAACCGTCATCCAAATGGTCACTCATATGAAAGGCTACTAATGGTCGCTAGGAAGCTTTACTTTCTCGAAAGAAACAGCAGAAAGCCACTTTCATGATGGCCTACCCGGAGGAGGTAGAAGTTCGCCATGAATCAATGTGCGATGTGCGTATTTTTAAATGGCATTGCGACACCTAAAAGCCTGCATACTTTGGCGTTGACGCAGTAGTTGCTTTTAAGAAACAACACGACGACGACCCTAACATCACATACCTTCTATCAGCGGCCTCATCCCACTGTTTTACTGGAAGTTACATGCCACTTTTTTTTTCTGAAGAGAACCTTGAAAAGGAATCTACCTCTTTAGCAAACACAGTCATTTCTAGATCTCTGTCATACTAAAGCATTTCATAATCGTCGTCATCATCATCATCATCATCATCATCAGCAGCAGCAGCATCAGCAGCAGCATGGCTGCGCTAACAGCAGGGCAAGGGCCTCTCCCATGTTCCACCAATTAACCCGATCGTGTGCTCGCTGCGGCCACGTTATCCCCACAAACTGCATCTCATTTGCCCTCGTAACTTTCTGCCTCCCCCTCGAACGATTGCCTTCTCTTCGAATCCAGTCAGTTAATCTTAATACTTTTCTCTCAACCATTTAATGGTACTCCTAAGCATTTCTCATAACGGCGTAACGATCGTTTGGAGCAATGTGAACGTGACTCCACATGTAATGCTTTCAAAATCTTGTCTACGAACAGGAAGGACTTTTCCGCTCTAGTTTTTCGCCGTAATCGACCTTGGCAAACAGCACCGGATTTCCTTTCTGCTTGTGTTCAGCAAGACATTTCCCTGCACATTCTCAGAGCACATTTTTTCTTACCGTTTGCTTAGGCTATCACAGCGCCTGTATGAAAAACGCTCACTGAACGCCATGTTAGTAAGTCCCGCGGGCGCCCGTAGAAGTCCTTGCGTCAAGCAGCCTCGTTTGGCAGGGTGATTCATGAGGTGGCAAGCGGTCGGTAGTGGCAACCGGGCACTATGCTGTATGTGTATCTCCCACCCCGTCCTCCCAGTAAAGTTTGCTTTCCCATTCACCATATGCTTCACCATTTTCTTTTTTCCCAGCACCATTACCACGAATGCGGAATGTGATGAAATGGCTGAACAACAACCTGTGCACCGCATTTCTGAACTTCGGCTTTGATAAAAATTTAGTGTCACAAAAGAAAAGAAGTAAGGAAGAATTGTGGCTTAATCGGCAGTCAGGGAAAGACAGAACGTGACATGGGTTTTAGGTTGACAATATATCAAATTTGTCTTTCGATAGAATGCACTCAGCGGACCCTACACGAAACACCCTTTTCTCATACTCTAAAGCAGACAGCAAAAACAAACTATTAGAAGCTACACCAGCGCGCTTGCTAAATGACAAGGGTGGGTTTACGCGTCAACAAGACATCTTTTTAAACAGAGTTATGGCCAACTTTGCATACACACCACACGTACTAGAAAAATGGCAGTAAGGTATACCCGACCTTTGAGTGAAAATACTTCTACGAGTTGCACACACTGTTAGACGCTGTGTCGAGCGGATTTTGAACATCTCATTTGGACATGCGCAGCTTTCTCAAAAGGCAGACAACACATTCAACATCTGCTGCACGCCGACATGACAGCTCTACCGAATTTAATAAACTCCGACCATGAAGCACAGAAAGCTCTCGCGATATACGATAGTCAAAGTGGCCTGCTTCGAGTTGTGTATTAGAGGTCGACTGATTTGCGCGAAGGCGTGACATGAGGTTGCTTATCACCCTTTATTCCCCTTGCACCTTTCCCACCTCATCCCCAACAGCGTCCAATAGTCGTCCTTTTATTTCAATAAAGGTCACATTCATTCATCCTGGATCATATAGTCGATACAGTAGCTATTACGGTTAGAACCACCGCTGCTTCTGTTGATTGAAGGCACATGAGAAAGTGGCTACGACTATTATTAGCGATATTTATTGACCGCAGAGAAATTTTAGCGATTGCCCGATGATCATACTCAAGAAATAAGCTTACGGAACGTGTTAGTTGTTGATCAAGTTTCGAGGCTTTATTTCTTAATGGTTGCGTAGTAACGTTCTCGTCCTGGAACCGTCTTAACATATTGCACTGTTGCATTTATTGGAGAGGCGTACACTATGTCGGCGGCCAAATTCCGTGACAGAAGACAGATAACTTAATCCATTGGGGACTATCCAGGTCCTTGCTGCTTTGTGGACGGCCAGTAAAGAGTGGGTAAGACCACATTGACCACAATACTAATAATCCACCGAACTCAACACCTCTATGACATAAGTGATTATTGAACGAAATGGCCACAGAAACAGTATTCTTATAAACCTATAAGGTACTGGTTGGTGCTCCACACAAATAGTGTCGCTTTAAAGATGCATCGTGTGAAATGAAAAAGATTTATCTTGAATTTTCTATCATGCGCAACGCTGATTTTTCGCTCTCAACCAACGACGACGACACCGACGCCGAAATTTCTGCGAAACGAGCTTTTTAGCGCTGTCGCGTTAAAAAAAGGCCAGGCCTTCGTTTTCTGCGTGAGCGGCTTTCATAGAACCCGTCGTAAACTCGCTATGGGTGACTACTGCAAATACAGCTGCGAAGTACCCACTACGCAACAAATTGTTATATTTTGCGAGGTAGTGTAGTACCCACTACGCCATTATTCACCACATTGCGAAGTAGTAAGGTACCCACTACGCGTCTGTAGGGCAATACGCGAATTTAGTGGCTCCATTTTTTGTTGATGTTATGGCTGATGATGAAGAGTTATGGCTGTGCCCTTTGTAGTGGGTGGACGCACTCGTTATGCAGTTCACATTGAGTGATGCCTGGTATGATGTTACTCTTTTGCCAAGCAATATTACAACTGTTAACGTGATTTCTCTGCCAACATGACGCCTGTAGAAATTTCAAGAACCAGCTCGGCTGTTTCGTAGAATACTCTACTACCAAACAGAGTGCGTCGGTTCGATTCCCGCTGGTACCCAGACGCTTTGCGTGGCAGTCGAGCATTCTACCACGTAGCCGCGCTGCGTGGTAGAATACTCCATGGTACTTCTTCGAAAACTTCGTCGAAAAATTACGCCATTCAGCCGTTAACTGGGCCGACAAATCACGTGAACATTTGAAATATTGCGTGATAGAAGGGGATAATCACATGAGGCGTCACACAATGTGAAGGTAGCGATGGTTAACTACGCCGCCAAAATCGGCTGCTGTTGTGAGCTCCTAACGGCTTACGCTGTAAAAACAAAAACGTCATGAGCCACTCAAAATGTAACGCTCCCGCCTTATACCCCTCTTATACTTCTTTACAGCTTTAGGAATAATCAATAGCATTCAATTACCTTCAATATGCGACTTAGCTTGGCTTGTTGGTATACAAACACATACTATTGGTATAGCGGCGCCAAAATAACTAAGGCTATGTTGCGCCACCCACACGGTGATAAAATTTCGCTATATTAGGCGAGCATACTCTGCTTACCTAGATATTATTTTGAAAATCTGCTTCATCTAAGAACCTGATTGTGTCAGTCACAGGCATTAGTGCTCCATGTCCTAAGAACTTTTTCCGTATAATGGCCATGACTATGAATGATGAGAAGTGGAATAAGATGAACAATGTAGCATGGCTGGAGAGAGGACTGAAAACAGTCGGTGTATAGATGTGTAAACAATATATGCGTTAAATTAATTAGAATGATACGTGTAGTGGTCTATGGACATGGTCTGTACGTGAAGTGATCAAATTAAAAACGTATGAATATGTGCTTTGCCCTAGTACCTCACCCGTGCGCTTTTGCCCGGGGACGAGATGCAAGTGCTTTATTTACAACAGATGACGCATTAACAGTATCTCTCAAGAGGCCATGGTACAGGTCGCGTAGGTTAATAAAATTTGCCACTCCAGTAAATTTACGACTCTAGTACTACACTTCCGAACTTAAACCTTATTAAAATTTCTCTTTCATCTAACAAACTGATCACTGCAGTGGCAATCAGAGGGAAAATCGCACAGATCGAGAGAGCACGTGATACTTGTGTTCCTTTGATCTCAGTACCTTTTGCACTTCACATGCCTTAATACGCCTTTCAAATAACATTAGTTGAAAAGGAGGATCGGGATTGTCCTTCCCTTTAATTGTCCAGGTCGTCTTGACGTCTTGGCGTGAAGGTTTTCTAATGAACATGCTTAGTTTCCTCTCCTGCCTACACGGAAACCATTTACTTCAAAGCGGCACCTTAAAGTGCTGACCAGCGGCTGTAAAAAGAACTCGCCTAGCACATTTAGATTATGTGCCAGTGGAAACGTTTTGTCCTTAGTGATGATTCTGCCACCTTAAACGTTGAAATTGTTCCCATGCATCTAATGCTAACGCAAATATCTGGAAGCCATCAAGAATAGCAGGTAATGCACACTGATAATTGTCATAGCAATATCTATGCAAATTCACTGCGTATGTTTGTACACTTCTTAGCAGTGGAGCTGTTTATGCTAGCCGTTGCTTGTAATCTGCAAACAGAAAACAATCATCGTCATGAACCGTCCCACGCTATGTTCGTCCTCTTCGTGCTCTTCCTCATCCTCTGCTTCGCTTCCAGAACACGTGCGCCCATTTGTCCGGCGTAAGATGGAATAACTCTGATGGGTGAGAGAAAGAGCACAGAGAGAGAGAGAGAAAGAGAAAGAGGGAAATTTTTGGCGAAAAAATTTCATGACGAGGCGAGATTACAACCCACGTATCGTTGTATACTATAATATAACAACGGGTGGGAAAGAGAAGTGACGTGAGGAGGAGGAGAGAGAGCAAAACATAATATAATATAAAGAAAGAAGAAGCACGAAATAGAGAGAGAGAGAGAAAGAACGGGAAGAAGGAGAAAGGAAGATAGAAGGAGCGAGAAATAAAAACAAATATATAAAGAGAGAAAGAAAGAAAGAAATTGAAATAAACAGAGACAAAGAAGACATAGAAATAATAGACGGATGAGATAAAAAGAAATTAAGAGAAAAAGTAAAGAGAAACAAAGGAAGCCGCATAGCTCCGCACATCTTTCAGGCTTGGCACCACTAGTGCGCAGCTGACTTGATTTCCTTTATGGAGACACATCCTGAAGCCCATATGAAGCTTGCAAACTCTGTAAAAAAATTGTGGGCAGTTTGCACTCAGTCGCGCACTGCTTGGCCCAGCGAAGCACGGGCAAGCCGCCGCTCGTACTCCCCGTCGACCGACACGTCTAGCTTCCATATGCGCGGCTTACTCCTCGGGGAATGCAGCCAGGCTATGCACTATAGAGCGGAGGTTGTGCGCGATGTCTCCGTCGGTGGCGTGGCTTAGTGACTGCGCGTGCCCGGCTTGGCCAGGTGGTGCGGTATCTGGTCGCTAGACGACGCGATGCTTGCTTCCTATTTCTTTCTATTTTTTTCTCTCTCTCTACTTCTTTCTCTCTCTTTCTTTGACGTTCTCTCTATCGCCTTCTCTTTCTTTCTGAATTTTTCTCTCTGTCTCTGTATCATTCTTTCTGTGCTACGCATTGCTCTTTCCCCTCCTCCTCGCCATCAAATATCTCTTCTTCACGCTCACTTCCCTTTCCCACCTCCTTGCTACACTATACTATACAAGGCTATCCTATGCTCTGCTAGCGCGCCTGGATAGCTGAGTAGTTAGGACGCTCACCTTCGGATCAAGGGTACGCAGGTTCGAATCCCTTGTTGTGAAGAATCTTTTTTCGGCAAGATTTTTTCTCTTTCTTTATATATTTCTTTCTTTATATCTTTCTTTCCTTCTCTCTGTTTGTTTCTCTCCTTTCTCTCTCACTCTCTGTACACGTTCTTTCTCAAGTAGCCGCACAGTGGAACATACCGGTTAAAGTGATGATAGTTTTCTGCGATTGACTCACAAGGAACTATTTCCTAAACAGCTTCGCTGTTAAAATTGCTATAACTTCTTGTAATAATAGTTCAGGCCCGCAGTCAGAGGCAGACCACCCAAGTCATATGAAAATTAGCGGCTACGCGAGGGAATTAGAATTCGTACGCAGGAAGGCACAACCATGCCTATAGTCCTAAAAAATACGTGTACTCGGATTAGTCATCGAGACTAACGGCACCAAGGGCGAGACCACACGCAGGCTAAATGCCAAAGTCACGAATGCGATGGGACTCATTCGCAGGGTCACAAACAAACACCAAGGCATAAAAAAAGCCCACGTCATTCGTCTAATACAGGCCTTCGTAATAAGCCACATAACGCATGTAGCAGCATACCACAACTGGCAAAAAGGAGAAACCAACAAAATCATTGCGCTCATCTTGAAGACCTTCAAACAAGCGATAGTAATACCAGAGTATGCGAGCACAGACATATTTCTTCAGCGAGGGATACATAATGCACTTGAAGAGATAGCGGAAGCTCAGCGCACATCCCAGATTGAACGGCTCACTACAACCAAAACGGCAACAAATATAATGATCAAATTAGGAATCATGTACCATGCACAACATGGGACCAAACATGACATCCGCAATACAACCAGAGCTAAGATCGTCGCTCGGCTCATACCGAAAAGCATGACCCCCGTCACCAACGCGGACCGTAGAAACACAGCCAAAGCACTGCTCAAGGCACACGGCACAAAGTGTAAATATTTTTTCGTAGATGCTAGCCCATGCCCTGAACACAAGGCCCACATTGCTGTCACGATTGACACGTCTGGCATACAAATGCCAGATGTGTCAACAACCAAGATGATAGAAGAGGGTAAGGAGGTAATTATAGCCATGGCTATCACCTCCAACAAACAAAAATTCATATTAAGTGACTGGCAAGTAGCTATCAGAAATTTCACGCAAGGACGGATTTCACAACAGGCCTTCAGAATCCTCGATACTAGCCAAGAACTAAACAAAGTATATGAACTCAAATACCTAATATGGTTCCCGACGCACGCAGAGACTGATACCTCCAATCCGAATGAGATGGCCCACGTGTTGTTGTAAGAGGTAACCCGCCGCCAAAACCGAGCGGACCCCTCGGTAAACACCCGTGGTGATAACGTAACCAATGCTGTTTGTTAGAAAACAATTGTGTACCGTTAAGAGCAACTTGTGAGCACTTGATTTGATTTCACGACTGGGTTTCAATAATCGCGTTCGCCTGTCTTTCTTGAATCTGTATTCAAGTATTATTACTGCGCATACACTACACAAAAAATTTTGTGCCTGTACCTCGCAATGTTGCGAATGGCGAAAAGAAAAAAAAAACAGCAATACCTAAACCAAACAAACGTCACTGTTGTCCATTCTTCGTAGCAAGCCCACAGAATACGGATTTTCTTTTTCTCGGCTATTGAATTTCTCCCTTTTTATCTGATATAGGTTCGTAGGCCCATTACGGCAGCAAACAGATAACGCACCGACTCAAGGTTCGGAGACAATTTACGGTTGACCATAGAGAGAGCGGCCCAAATGGGGGAGGAAAGAGCTGGAAGCACCGAACGCGAAAGAAAATAAAGTAACTAAGCGAGAATTGCGGAGACAAAGGCCAGCGAAGTGGGCTGTACGCGCCAAAGGGTTGCGAGGCACGCAACGCCCGGTTGAACAGATCTAAACCAGAACTTACGGTGCCATAAACACGGTTCCCCGTACAATGGACCATATAGAAGGGCGGTACCCTCCAAGCCGTACGTTGAATGAGAGCGTCGGCTGGGAATCGGTGGAATGTCTAAATATATGGTCCCATTGTGACCAAGCTGCAGCGGACAACAGTTCTCTTATTGGGAACGCCCGCAGCTCGCGGTGAAAGCAAAAATAACGCCACATAACTGGAAAGTAATGAGCGCAGCGCCACGTAGCGGAAGCGTGACGAAAGCAAAGTGGCTGTTAAAAGGAGGGGCGTGCACTATAAAAAAGCTTCGATGCGGAGCAAAGCGAACCTGTTTACTTTGGTTACGCAGAGCCCGGCGGGAATCTCAAACCAACTCTTCTTTCCCGTGGGGTATAAAGGAGCTACGAAGTGGGAAGGCAGTACGTTTCCGCGAGAAAATGCAAACAGTGCACTATCGCGCTGTTCAGTTGGCTGTCCGAGCTCCGGCTGTAGACTTTGGTAGACCGGACTGCAGGGATAAAATAAGAGTTTTTTCCTTGAAAAGCTAGTTTACTGTAGCCATATTTTCAAACACATTAATAGAATGCACGAACAATAATGTCCTTTATCTCAAAACTCTAAGAAAGATACTGTGTATAGAAATGTTCAGTTCATCGAAAATATGCAGTCATCATTACCGCGACACGTAAATTTGATGATGATTCCGAAATATCTTTGCAATAGGTAAAATAAAGTATTCCTCAAGGATTTTGCGGGTAAAAGTGCAAAAGGTGTGACGAATCGCTGAATCAGTCTGACACCTAGCTGCGAGAATCTCGAAGCCTGCTTCGATTTTCGTGGAAGTTGATTATGATATCATTCGAAACAGTTCCATGATGGAAAATAAAAGCTGACGGCTTAAAACGCGAAGCTTGCTTCTACGAAAGTTTGACGTCAGAAGCTTCACATTGCAGATGAGGTAAAGGAAAGTTTGATGCAAGAGCCTGGAGTGCTGGGATTCTATTTCATTTCGAAGTAACGCAGGATTTTATTTCATTAGCTTGAGGCTTTTACGCAGTGCTTCTTCGATCAGTCTCGCACGGCCTCCCTATTAGCTTGAGTCCGGAAGTCTAGCGAAGTAAAGCAAACTTTACTTACCAAGTATGGAAAAGTATTGCTATATAGAGGTTTGTAAGTCAGACGCTGCAAGGGACATATGAATTATTGAAGTAGCGATCTGTCAAATAATTTAGTTAGGCAAGAAAAATTACACTAAAGGGACTACAAGGGACTGCCCACTACACTCCCACTAAATGTAACCATGTGTGGATGCGAAGCAGTGTGGAGATGGTTCGCTTGAGCGGGAGAAGGTGTAAATTTTTTTAGCAGCTGTGGCGAGCCAGGTTCTTAAAGGGGCCCTGCAACACCTTTCTTAGTTATGTTGGAATAGTCTCATTATTGACGTATGACTCTTCACGAGTCATATGCCGCAAAAATTTTTCGAATCCGTCAAGTCTAAGTGGTGTTACCAAATTATAGAGATCACGTTCCGCAGCTTTCTCCCTCAACTCAACGCAGCGAGCGCGCGGAATGCTGCGCGCGGCGTGCGAGAGGGAGGGCGGAGGTGCGAGGAGGCGACGTCAGCGCCGGCGGCATTTTTTTTCTTCATTTTTTTCTCTCTGGAGTCTCGGCGCAACCACGTGGTCTGTGGCGCCACTTCCGGTCGGCTCGCGCGGTCGTCGTCGGGCGGCGGAGCCCATGGCACCGTGTATCACGCGTGCTTGAAAACTGCGAGTCGGTTTGGTAATGTTGGGTGTGCACCTCGAACTGCCGTAGTGTTTTCATCGCTCTGCCAACCATGGACGCGAACTTGCGTGCGCGTTTGGAACGAATGACAGCTGAGATGGGTTTCGACCCACACTCTGATACACCGCCTCGTCGCACTGCTCGCGCTTGAATCGTATTCAACACGGCAAAGCTGCGTGCACCCTTCTCCCAGTGGCGGTACTTCGATGCTGTTTGCTCTTCGAATGCGGGCGCACAGCGAGTGCGGGCTGACAACAAAGAACTAAAGACTAGAAGAAAGGATCGTGGGGCATCGGGCCGGCGCGGACCGATCCCCCGACTGTCTGCAGCTACCGTGAAAATGCGAGTCTGCTTGGTTGCTGTGTCGCGGTTTCTCGGGAACCTGAGACTACGGAGAGGATACGCCGAGGTACGGCTCGATGACATACTGAACAGACAGCGGACGGCACTCTCGCCATACAGCGAACACAGGTATCCTAAGCTAGCCGGCGCCAGCATTGTTACCGGAGAAATGTTGCACCGCCGCATCGGTCGGTCTTGAGAACGTGCCGACGATGCAGTTTCCAGCTGACGACGCAACACTCGAACGGCTGCCACTCTCAACGGCAACCGGCGATGGTCAAAAGCACAGAAATATTCACGATTTCGGCACTGCACATGGTGAAGAAAACGCAACCACGCAACTACGAGCAGACGAGCTGTCGGTGAGACCGTAAGTGCTAATGTTAATGTTTGTTTGGTGTTTTAACGGCATAACACAATATAAACATACATGTTCTCTACTTATTGAACTCAAAATTAACAACTAAGGTAATAATGAGAGTGTTATCGTGATTATAACATCAGCCAATGGTGGAACTGCCGACAATCGCGTCATATATTTCGGACTAATACATCATTTGTCGAGAGAGGAGGGAGCGATTTTCATCTGACTTTGAGAATTATTGTAAATTCCAGGCCGCTCGCTTCGCTATAATATTTGGCTCGCGTGTTCTCGGGAGCCTCGACTACCGATTGGCAGAGCTTTTTGACCCTGCTCAAAATGTGTTGCAGGGCCCCTTTAAATGGGAAAAGAAAGGCACAAAGCTCTGGGAAACCGCCCAAGACCCCGGCTACACCCTCTTTACCGACCCAGAACGTCCCACCTTCATAGGGAACAGCGTCAGTCGTAACACCTCACCCGACCTAACATTTATCAGAAATATTGTCAATGCCACCTGGGAAAATTTAGAAATAAATGTAGGGAGCGATCACTACATTTTATCCACAACGATCCCTTGCAGGGGTTATAAACGAAATAGGCCTAAAGTCATGCATACTCGATGGGACATATTTCGTTTCATTCGAGATAAACGCGAGTCTGCACCGATTACAAGCCTTGAAGAATGGGTGTCCACCCTTGTACAAGATGCAGATAAATCAACCTCAGAGCTGGATGCAGAAGAGGACAGTCCGACTCCGCACGCCAAACTAATTCATTTATGGTCCGCGCCGCAAAGTCTTCAAAAGCGGTGGCTAACGCAAAAACATGACAAAAGCCTCCGTAAACGCATTGCACAGCTCGAGCGGGACATTGAGCAATACTCACAACTAAGCCAGGAACACTGTCATCAACCTTGCGACCACCTCAACGGGCAGGTGGGGTGTAAAAATACGTGGTTCTTGCTTAAACATCTCATTGATCCTGGCCCATCTAAAACGGCGTCGCACAAAAACCTTCAACGGATTATACGCTCCTTTCCGGAAGATAACAATGCACTTATTAAAGAACTTAAAAATCGATACTTTAACCTTAATACAGATCTGCCTGCACCTGCCACTTACATACGAGAAACCAACGAATAATTAGAGAAATTACGAAATCTGAGGTTCGAGCGGTTCTAATGAAAATCAAAACCACCTGAGCCGCTGGTGAAGACCGCGTCACCAATAAAATGCTACGCAATCTAGATGACTCCTCAGTAACGGGGATCACTAAACTCTTTCATACCTACTGGAAAGAGGGCACCATACCAACCAATGGAAGCATGCCAAAGAAATTTTTATACCAAAATCAGGCAAAATGTGGGCATTCGAAAATCTCCGCCCCATTTCTTTAACTTCATGCCTTCCCAAGGTTTTGGAGCATGTAATTTTAAACCGACTCAACGAGTACTCAGAGAGAGAGAGGCGCTTTTTCCCCCACACAATGATCGGATTTAGGCCAAATCTGTCTACGCAAGACATCATGTGGCAGATACAACATGATATTCTCGATCCAGGTCCCATTAGAGCCACGCGCACAATTCTTGGGCTGGACGTGAGCAAGGCTTTCGACAATGTGTCCCACGCGTCCATACTTGCCAATCTGACCCAAATGAATGTAGGCAAGCGCGTATACACTTACATTGCCAGTTTTCTTAAGGATAGAACTGCGGAGGTCCATTTGGGCCACATCGGAAGCGGCTCTTTTCATTTAGGAACCAGGGGCACCCCTCAGGGAGCAGTGTTTTCCCCCTTCCTATTTAACGTTACCATGCGAGCTCTCCCTCTCTTACTGGAGAGGATTCCTCACATAAAGCATTCCATCAGCGCGGACGACATCACGATCTGGACCAACAGTAGCTCGGATGGTGAGATCGAAGACGCGCTTCAGGAGGCCGCAGACACAGTACAAAATTTCGTTAAGCGAAACGTTCTTGTGTGCTCTCCCAAAAAATCTGAACTCCCAGTGATTAGAAATAAATCTCACAAACCCAGGGCTACAGGGGACTCGGCTTCTCCTATCTGCGTGAATATGGGAGGCGGACCAGTCCGACCTGTTTTAGTGATCAGAGTGCCAGGACTGTTAGTACAGAACAACACACATAATTCAGAAGCAACAGCGCGGCTGCAAGCCACGGCCCGCCAAATATGTGGCCTCCTAAGGCGCGTAGCCACACGACATCATGGAGTGAAGCAGGCAGATCATTGGCGGCTGACCAAAGCCTTCCTGATCAGGCGCACTGCATACTCCTTTCTATACTATCACCTGCACCTCTCTGATAAAGAAAAAATAAATAGTATAATTCGCATGGCATACAAATCGGCCCTACGGCTTCCTAGATATGCAAACTCCGAGCGATTCTACAAATACGCATTTATAACACCCTCGATGAACTCACTGAGGCACACAAAAGTGCGCAGCTAGCCCGCCTGTCAAGAACCGATACGGGTAGAGGTGTCCTGGAGTGACTAGGCATAAACCCTGTTATGAATTCGGCGGGGCGTACCTCGCTACCGCAGGTGACCAGACGTCAGCTCGTGGTGAAGCCTCTTCCTAAGAACATGCTATTGGGCAGACATGACAGAAGGCGGTCTGCCAGAGCGAAATACCTTTATAAAAATACAAAAAAAACCAATTCGTTGCGTACGTGGACGCGGCCAAACAAAATGACGAATGGTCAGTGTGGTGGCCGGAGGGGGACAGATTATGAATACCGCCTCGGTACAGGTGCCCTCCGGCGTAGAAGCTGAAGAGACCGCTATTGCTTTGGCCATGACGAGCGCCTCCGCTCGAACGATTTTAAGTGACTCGAAGAGAGCCCCCCCCACCCCCCCCCCCATCATCAATATCCCTAAAGGGAGCATAAACATCAGAACGGCGAGGATTCTAAAAACTGCCAGTGTGCCAAATTATTGAATTTGTATGGGTTGAATTAGTATGATAAAGTTGATTCCTCCCTAGGCCGCCTGAGGTTCTTTAACGTGCCCCTAAATCTAAGTACATGGGCCTCAAACATTTTCGCCTCCATCAAAACTGTAGCCGCCACGGCCGGGATTCGATCCCGCGACCTTCGGCTCAGCATTCAAGCGCCATGAACACTAGACCGTGCACAGTGGCGGGGCTCTTGCATGGATGGATGGATGGATGCTATGAGCGTCCTCTTTATAACGGGGTGGTGACATGTGTACCACCAGCCTCGAAAAAAAAAACACATGGTTGATCCCTCCGTCATAGGAATCGGAATAACACGAAAGTAAAGCGTGCCCTTACAGAAGTAACTGAATGTTTACTGTACATTGATATAAGAGAGTTGGCACGATGTATAATGATGTCTGGCAGCTAACGGCAATGCACCCACATTGATGATTCGTGTTACATCTCCATCCCGACGACTAACGTCCATGGTTAAACAAACCCTTGTGGTAACTGTAGTAGTCAACGGTGAAAGCGTAATCAAAGAACGAGGTGTGATAGCCAGAAGAGCGTCGCATATTGGACGCAGAACTTGGTCACCATCCCGCAGCATGTTAAGATATGATTGAACACCACGGCCGGACTAGAGAGAAACGCAAAGCGCGTCGTGTAGCCCCGGTAGCCCGGCCGCGACTTTTCTCGGGGCCAGCGCGTGAGCGGGGAACGCGGTGTTACAGCCAGGTGTGGCAGGCGCGCGTCGCAGAGCTATTTTGTAGCGTTAGCTACACTTGCCTAGCTAGAGCAGGTTTCACGGGGGTCATCATGAGCCGTGCTGCGCATGCGCGCGGCTCATTACCCTCTCCACTTCCCCTCTCCCCTCCCCCTTTCCACTCTTCCTCTGAAGCGCGGGCTAGACATGCCGAAATTCTCTCCTGCGCAACGCCGCGATGAGCTCGAGCGCATGCGCATCCCCCCGCTTCTCTCTCCTCTCCTACGCTGCCCCCTCTCGCCCGCCTGTCGACCGCGTTCCCCGCTCGCCCTGTGAGAATTAACGGCCAGGCTAGATGGAAGATACGACGCGCGTATCGTCGCTCTTCGCGTTCCACGACGCGAGCTCGGTGGCATGCCCAACGAACGCCAACGGAACGCGATAGTGCAAGTGCTCCGGCTTCGCATCTACTCATGGTCCCTTTTAGCGGGAGATGGTGTATTCGCCTTCGCTGTGCAGTCGCCGTCTGACAGTGCGCTGGTGCCGCTTAATAGCGCCTCTGACTGGCGTTTGCAGGTGGGTAACGCCATGGAGAAGGAGAGCGCAAATGCTGCTCAACGGCGTAGGAGAGCCGAGCAGCTTACGTCATCGGATCCCGAAGTAGTTGCCTGGCAATTAGCGCTTCAGCGTAAGAAGAATGAACAGAGGAACGTTAAACGTGCTGCGGAAAGCTAAACGTGCGGCAGAAGTCTGGAAAGCTCAGAATAATCAGCTGAACCTTTGCTAACGCTACGTATTGAAGCAAGCCGAGAGGCCTATTCGCAATGCCCATAGACTGTCGCGCCACCGAGCGGAATTCAGGAGCGTCCTCTCGAGGAGGGTTAGTAGACGACAAAATGGCGGCACTATGCAGTCGCTCCCTTGTTCGGTTGTGCTAGCCTCAGTGTTAACGCGTTGGCAAGAAAGGAACACTACGACTTTGCATGTTCCCTGCATCAGTGAACAAACCGGGCCCTCTGTGACACGAGAAATATGATTCGTTCTTGCGAGACGCGAAGTTTTCGTGAAAATACGTGGCAACTCGCGCTTTCAATGCTAGCCCACAGTGTACACCTACTATCAGCTTCGCGAGGCTTTCTGTAGCCACGTAGGTAAGTTAAATGTTATCGTCTGGCATATTCAGTTGAAGCTCACCCTGTTTTACTCGCATATATAATTGGTCAGTGTTCCTTGTAGTGCATGAGTCCCATAACACTGTACGCGGGAGGGAGGTCGCGCGGGCTCGCGATGTGCTCATGCATAACTGAGCGATCTCAAGTTGGCGATACATTAAAATAGGGCCTCTATCCTTTGTCAGCAAAGCGCTGTTACGAATCGTGCGAGCGACGTTTCAATCATTCGAGGACGCGTCTGCTCGACGCCTTTCGTGGAGCGAACGCTTTCCATCCACGCCGTCCTTCGCCAGTGTGTTGGTGGTGTTGGGTTTCATAGCCACCGCTGCGCCGCTTGTTTTTGTACGTTTGTTGATAGGTGGCAGCACACTGAAAGCGATTTGCTTGTTGACCGGTCTGAGAGCAAAACGTTCTCCGCGCCCAGACGTCTGTCTAATTGTAAACGTGGTGACGCGGAGTGGTCGAAGTCGTTCGGCGGAGGAAATTCTTCAGATTGCTTTCAGCAGTGATGTTGAAAGAAACCATCTTGACGACGAGGATTTTTCACTGGACGTACAAGACTGTGAAAGCACCGAGAGTGACAGCGACGATGAACCGCCAGCTGCTAACTCACCAGGAGCGAGTTGCACTTCACGTCCCCTCGTGCGTTAATGTTCTTTCACGCTCGTAAGTCACTTTGATTGTATTTAATGTATAATATCCTTGAGCGAGATCAAAATAAAAGCATAGTTCCTCTTGTGCATTGCATGTATCACAATTATTGTGGATATTACGGAGCGCCGCATGCCGCCAACACGCTCGAGCTCGACCAACGAAGCGAAATGGTTAGAGCGATGGAACGTGCAGTCACGGCCACAATCCATGCCTCTCGGTGAACTTCTTCGACGTTGCGAAAAGCATACGTGTTTATTCTTTTCGATATTCATGTTTCGATCGTGCTGATCGAACCTGCAACATGCGAGTGAAGTACACACGGCTGGAGTCTCAGCAAAGCTGTGACACAAGCGCTACTGAATGGCATGTTAAATGCTTGTGTTCCGTTGAAGACGTAACTCCGCGTTTTCGACTGCGCAAGTAATGACGACGGGGTGTTATCACAGAACACTTTTATGTTTGCAAGCCATCATCACGCGCAGCAGCGATGGCGCTACTCGCTGGCGGCCTACTACTGCGGCAAATCCGTCAGGCAGGCTCGGTACGTACTACCTCGGAGTGCCGTTCAGCTCATACGTCAATTCTAGTTCATACAGGTTCATGTAGCACGCACAGGATTTCGCAAAGCATCGTTATGCACGGTAACGGAGCTGAAATATAACATTTCACTTCGCAGCAAATAATTAGGTGGCGAGTACTTAGCACTTTCCATGGTTTGGGAAAGTATTTTAGTCTCATATCCATTTCAGCGCAGCTCATGACTTCATCCGCTGAAAGTGGCACGGTCCGTACGTCCGCACGTCCTATCTGTTCCTATGCTAACAAACGGGTTGACCCTCCTCCTGGCGCCATATTGAAAAGCACGGCGCGCCACCTATAGTTCGTGGGCATTGCGAATACCTAGAAGAAGAAGAAGAAGTCGAAACAAGACAACAAGACAAGGGGCAGGGGGGAGAAGAGAATAAAGAAGAAGTTTGATAGAACAAGATGGAGTCTCTTGTGTTCAGTTAATAAGTGAAGTTTTATTACATATTTTGGCGCAGTCGGCTTTGACGATCCATGATGTGGGTTACCTTCTTCGTTCAGCCAGCCACAGACAGCCTGGTCTTCACGAAGTACGCGCTCCCTGGAGATCCGCCAGTCGATCTTCCCGTCGACGTGACGACAGGTGAGCTCATCGCAATAGTTCTCGAGAAGGCGTCTATGTCGCTCGACGAACTCTTGGAAAAAGAGTCTGTGAAGACAAACCTTCAAGTCTCCCTTTTCAACCGCCTTGTGACATCGAAACTAGAGAAGCCAGCTGCATCGGAGCCAACTTCCCATGCAGACCTCTCCGTTCTTCTGCAGGCGATTCAAGCTCAGCAGAAACAAGTTGTCCAACAAAATGAAATGATTCAAACTCTTTTATCGGCGTTGACCTTGAGAGACAGCCGTCCTACTGAGCTTGTGAAACCTGAACCGTTTGATAGTACGTCGGGCAATCCAGAGGCGTGGATTAGTTTCTTTGAATACGCCTGTAAACAGAACGGCTGGGACACCGACGAACAACGAGTGAAACATATGCTCCCGTTTTTAAGTGGCATCGCACGAAAATGGTACGAGTTGCGTATCATAGGACATGAATGTGATGCATGGAGCACATGGAAGGAGAGCTTCATCTCATCATTCCGTGGGAGCCCGCTTGAGCGATGGGATCAAGCCATTTTCTACCGCTACCGGTCTGGACCAGTGATCGAGTATTTCTTTGAAAAGCGTCGGTTGCTCCTACTTGCAGAGCCGGACCTTCCACTGACTTCCGTTATAACGCTTGTCATACACGGCTTACCTCGGGAATTGCAACGACAGGTTCAAGCTAGAGCGCCCAAAACTTTGGAGACATTGCGACAGTCACTTCAAGGTATGGCCTGTCATTGGACGGAGAGGACAGAAAAGTCGCATCGAGATGTTCAAGGGACACGATGGTCAGGAAACAAGGAGTTTCGTGCGCAGCCACCAAAGTCATCGCAGGCGGCAAGTCACCGCGAGTCGTTGCACACTACCGAGATGGAGTCTATGACGGAAGGACGTATTTCGCAATTAGAAAAAAACTAATAAATGTGGGTTCTCAGTCTGACCCTAAGATACAAAACGAGACTGTTTGTTTGACTTCTCCAAGCTTGTTGCATATAGACCTGGAGGTCAATGGACAACGCATACGCGCACTGATAGACAGTGGGGCGTCTGTATCTATCCTCAAGAAAAGCAATGCTAATAATGAAGATGTATTCCGAGGGAGATCTGTTCTTGTTCGTGGATACGATGGAAGCGAGAAAGAGTATTGTGAGTGGGTACGTCTGAAAGTGACGTACCAGTCTAAAACTGCAGAAGTTGTTGCACTAGTTTTAGACGCAGTGGCGTACGACTTTCTTCTCTCTCGTCCAGATATGAAGCGGTTGAGATTGAATATTTATTGGAACGATGAAGTGTCTGTTGATAAAGAAGCTGACAAAACGGAGCCGGCACACAAAGAGGACCACCTACGGATACCGAACAAAGGCAGTGTAATTCCACAACTGTACCCCGAACTGGTTTGCTTGGGAGGGTATCCACCGGCGACTACAAATTTCGAGGTTCCCTTTCAGCTTTACGACAAAACAGTTGTGAATAAAAAACCATATAACTTGATACGAGAGAAGAAAGCATGGCTAAAGGAAGAACTTCAAAAGATGTTAGATGCCAATGTAATTCGCCCGTCAGTGTCTCCATTTGCCTCGCCTATTACCATTGCTCCAAAGGAAGACGGTAGCTGGCGCCTGTGCACGGACTACAGAGCAGTAAATAGCCAGACACTGCTGATTCCTTTCCCAATGCCGAGAATCGACACCATCATCGATGAAACGGGAGGCTGTACCTGCTTTTCTCGCATAGACCTGTGCAAGGGCTTCTGGCAGGTGCCCCTACAAGAAGACACCAAGCAATACACCGCATTTATAACATCATTTGGCATATATGAATATAACCGCCTTCCTTTTGGATGGAAAAATTCACCGAGTTGGTTTCAGAAAATGATGAACGCAGTATTGGACCCCTACATTGGACGCTTTTGCAACGTCTATGTAGACGACATCATCATTTACTCTACAAGTGAAAAGCTCCATGAAGAACACCTGGCTCATATACTGACAGCATTATCTGATGCTAGGTTAAAAGTTAATTTCAAAAAGAGTGAGTTCTTCAAAATCAAGGTCACCTTTCTGGGCAGAGTTTTAGATGGAACAACGAAGAATACAAAGGAAGAATCCGTGACTCGCATTACGAAACTAGCAAAGCCGTACGACGTACACTCTCTTCGTGTATTTCTAGGATTGGCGGGTCATTTTCGAGCCTTCATTCAAGATTATGCCCTGAAAAGTCGCTGCCTCACAAGACTGACGCAGAAGGATGTTCCCTTTTGTTGGACAGAAGAATGTGACGACGCCTACAGAGAATTGGTTCGCATAACTTCTTGTGATCCAGTGCTGTGCTTACCAGACTTTTTGCTGCCCTTCGAATTGAACACCGATGCGTCTCACTATGGAACGGGGGCCGTCTTGTATCAGCGAGATTCCTCACGACCACAAAACCAACAGCTTCGTGTAGTTGGATACTACAGCTACACATTCAACAAGGCCGAATTAAACTACACGACAACAGAAAAAGAAGCTCTTGCCGTTTTAAAAGCCGTCCGCTACTTCCGGTCATATTTGGAAGGCGTGAAGTTCAAGCTTTATACAGACCATGAAGCCCTAACGTACATATTAAGGATGGCGGAATTGAAAGGAAAGGTTGCCCGTTGGGTGGGTGAACTTCAGCAATTTGACTTTGAGGTAACTTATCGCCCCGGAGCCTCCATGAAGGACGCAAATGCAATGTCGCGATTAGCGATTGTGCCCCCAGACGAAGAAGTTAATGCAGTGAAGATATGGGAAGGAACTGAGGTTTTGCAGCAAACTGAACAGGGAAGAGTTGCCGTGCCAACTTCTTTAGTTCCAAAAATACTAGAGTTGTATCATGACAGCCCCGAATCAGGCGGACACGATGGCTTTTGGAGAACCTACATGAAATTGACAAAGAGGTTCACATGGCCTCGCATGAAGCAAGACACAAAGACCTATGTATCATCCTGTCACAAATGCCAGATTAACAAAGTGAAATTCAAGCAACCAACGCAGAAAATGGCTATACCAACAAATTCTAACACGCCATTCGAAGTAGTTCATCTGGACTTTGCGGAACTACGGAAAAAGTCTGAAGGAGTTCAGAGGACACAAGCTTTCCTCTTGTGCATTGATGAGTGCACCAGGATGATCGCAGCAAGACCGGGCAAAGAAGACGCTAACAGCGTGATTTCTTTTCTGAGCAGGAAGATGTTCGACAACGTAAAGGTAATCGTCTCAGACAATGGACCTGCCTTCCGAAGTCGTCGGCTACAGGAATGGGCTGAAAAGCGCAACATCAAGTTGCGGTTCACTGCGCCCTATCATCCTGCCGCAAATGGGTTAGCTGAGCGGGCGACCAGAGACGTTAAGCAGTACATTAGTATGTATCCATTATTTAAAGGTGGTTGGAAATGTTGTCTGGAAGCGGCAGTAGCTCACCACAACCGTTCATACACAACCGGACTGGGATGTACGCCTCTATTTGCTGCAACTGGGAGACCAACATATCTGCCTGCGGACGTAAGCCTTGGCATTGACAAGAACATAAACCTCCAAGAAGCGGCAAGATCAAAAGAAAGTGCATTAAGGTACCGTGAAAGAATGAAGAGAAATTTTGACAAGCGACAAAATACAGCATTGCCAGAACTCGAGGTCGGTGACTTAGTGCTGGTGAAAAGAGGACCGAGTCTCAACGCAGCCTACAAGGGCCCATTTCGCGTTATAAAGACGGCGAGTCAACAAGGACACTTGAAGACCATATAGTACATGGGTCCCAATGACACCGTGGAATCCGCTGCCATTGGAAATATATTCAAGTATCATCCCAGGAGGGATGTAAACCATGCTGGGGGGAATGAAGCAAGCCGAGAGGCCTATACCTAGAAGAAGAAGAAGAAGAAGAAGAAGAAGGGGCAGGGGGGAGAAGAGAATAAAGAAGAAGTTTGATAGAACAAGATGGAGTCTCTTGTGTTCAGTTAATAAGTGAAGTTTTATTACACGTATGTCCTGGCATAGCCGAGCTAAGCCACTGCAAATTTTTCGGTTTGGATTAGCGTGATGGTATGAGCGAGGCCGACGCTTTTACAACGCTTGGACCAATGTCGCCACCTCGCGGTGTGTTAAGGCATTGACAAAATTGAACTCCCATTGAAAACGCGCCCAGTGGGACGGACGCGTAACGCGTTGCAGGTG
Source organism: Rhipicephalus sanguineus (assembly GCF_013339695.2). Lineage (NCBI taxonomy): Eukaryota > Metazoa > Arthropoda > Arachnida > Ixodida > Ixodidae > Rhipicephalus > Rhipicephalus sanguineus. The sequence continues at coordinate 99,343,785 of NC_051180.1, read as the reverse complement.
CTAATCGCGGAGGCCATAGTAATGACGAATTACTTTGCCTTACCGCTCCCAGAGGGCAACACCACCCCGCCGACCGGAAGAGTGGTAGATATAAAAGGCGCGTTTGTAAAGCCTCTAAAGTCTGTGACCGTGGCGCAGTGGATAGCGTGCCCGGCATCTGTTGTTGTCGACCGAGCGGTCGTGGTTTCGATGCCCGGTGACGGACCCTTTTTTTTTCTTTGCCATCTGATCGTGTACCTTTTATTTCCGTGACGGAAATACGTCATTGAAGTGTTGGTGGACCCCGGCATAAAACACTTTCGTGTTAAAAAACGCGCCGTTGCTGCGACCATCCCATTTGGCGCGTTTCCAATAGAAGTGTAATTTCGCTTAACACACCGCGAGGGGGTAGCTTCAGCCAAAGCCTCGCTCATAGCGTCCATCCATATCGATAAATAGCTCTCCGACGCTCGCCTGGCTGTCCCACCGCGTTCCCCGTTCGCCCTGTGAGAATTAACGGCCAGGCTACAGAAGACACGACGCGCGTAGCGTTTCTCTTCGCGTTTCACGACTCTTTGAATGTGGGCATATCGAGTATCAGTGTTTATTATGTGCTTGTTGATGCCATATTTGCGCGGGATTCACCACATGCGGTGTCCACGTATATGCTAAGAACTTCAGCTACCGCAAGGGTTAAATCACGATCATGGGCGTTAGTCATCGGTGCGGAAATGTGTCACTGGGCGTCAAAGTGAGTGCGCTCACATCAGGCGGCGCTACATCTGCCAAACAACAATATACAAGCTCTGTACATTATACATACCAATGCACTAGAGCAATCAACTACTTCTGTGACGACACGTTTCACTTTCGTGTTATACCGATTCCTATGACCGAGGGATCAACCATCTTTCTGTGCTGTATTATTTTTGTTTTGATCTTTTGTAGAATTTGTGGATAACCCCACTCGGTGGTGAATCCGGGGTGCTCCGCTGGGAACCTATAGTGTCGCGAAGCGCTAGCGCTGTAGGAAAAGTTCATTTACCGTGCAATGTAGTGCAGTAAGTGAAAGCGTTAAGTTGTCCCGATATAATCAGGTTACATTAAACCGGTGATCACCCAGACACGGACTTGTCTATAAAGTCACTTGTAATTGCAACTGCGAAGGTATGTTATACTGAAAAGCTTGTGTGCAGGTCCTGGTTAGCGCCGCAGTTTTGTCAGTACAACTTGACATTATTGGAGGCAAACGCAAGATAAACGTGTAAAGCGAAAATGCTTTAAGCTCGCTTGATATTCTTTAGACCAACATCTGTTAAGATAATAAACCTAATGTTCTTGTGGCGGCTTGTTATGTCACCATACGTAGAGACACGTTGAATCACAAGAAATAGGAGCACACGCGGCAACGCGCTGCACCCATAGCGTCTAAAACGTTAATAGCGTCGCCTTCTATCCACGCAACGCCGCGGCACGGCGACTGCGGGCGCTGTATGAAGATGTTCCATATGGTGCCTCGATGCACGCTTTCTCCGCAGGAGGAGCACGCATCAAAGCACACTATTCTCCCATATCGTTACCCATCGTTACGCGGTAGTTTTTTGAGCAGTATAAAGGTGTTGACATACAACCCCGCTACCACCGAAACGCCTGTCCGGCCCTAAAATTACGGAAAGTCGGGATTTTTCCTGTGCGTACAATTCTCCGTGACGGCTTGATGCCTTCTCCTAAAGGGGACTTTTATTCCACCACTACGAAATATTTTCAGGAATTCACAAAGAAAGCGTTCTCCTTTAACGTCTATTGTGTGCCGCAGGTACCATGGAAAAAGAAAAACTAGGAGGGAGCGTCACGTGAAAATTTTGAAGCCTAGCCATAAAAATGAAGCAGGAGCATGCTGGGAAGTGTGACTGGCGTGTGGAGGACGACGGGGGGGGGGGGGGGGTTAGCGGCGTCTGAGGAGGTTGTCTTGTGGTCGCTAGGCGCGCGCGCTCGTCAGTTTAGATGAAAAGCATCTTATGTTCGGGCAGTGGTATAGAAACAGTGCTGTCACTTGACGAGCTGCTTTGGCTAATGACAAAACGGCTATTTTGAAGCAGCATTGCCCGAGCACTCGGCACACGACTGCGCATTATCGGCTTCTATTTCGGAGCGTGGCCGCCTCCTAGGAGGAGCTGGATGGCGCATCGAGCACGCGGGCGTGAAGCCACCGGAAGCCGCCGTTTTTGTCCCGGAAAAGAGCTTTTCTCTTCTTTTTTTTTTAAAAGAAATACCTGCTTGTAGCGCAGTAAACTGTACGAATCGACCGGAAAAGTCGTCAGGAAAGACATTTCACGCGTAAGTACCTCAAAGTTGCATTACCTTTTTACGCATTTTGTACGTTGCAGCACTCCGCCTTATACGGATGGTGTCGGCACGGCGTCTGTCATCTTTCGTGTAGCGTTCGTTGGCGTCTAAAGTAGGCGTAATCGCAAAGTTTGAAAAAAAAAAAGAAAAAAAGAAAAACGATCTAACAACAGCTGCCACCCGAGAATATTTGAATTTGCGCGACCGAGACGGACAGAAGACGCCAGCTTCCGGGACAAACAGGGGACCTTCCGGTGGCTTCGCAAGCGCCCGCCTCGCAGAGCGGGGATGCGCCGTCCAGCCTTTTTAATGGAGGTCAGTGGCCGCCTCTTCCTCGGAGCGGGCGTGCTCCTCCTGCTCATGAAGCTTGGATAACCGGGGAACAGTGTCGGCACAGTCGTTGGCAAAAGTATCCTCAACTTCTCGGTCTTCTTGTAGTCCTGTTCTGTAAAATGCAAGGCGCACACCAAGGACCTGTCATTAGGCTGCCATACTGTTCCCTTCCCGCCGGGTCCTTCACGGGAAATGTTTCGCAGTCATGCTGTCCTGCGTTCTCCGTTACTGGGAAACTTGTGGTAGCGAATTTGCGGGCCCTTCGATGCATTCGTGGAACACAACGGCACACAACAGTTACGCGGCATTTGGCCTAACGTATAAAATATCACACATGCGCAGACTGTCTTGAGTGACACTCAGTGCGAGCGATTCATGTGGAGAAAAACAACCACTACCTCGGCCTACCCGCTGAACGCGCGCTCCTTCCCGCCCGCGTGTCGCGTGGAGCCCTCCCCATACTACTGGCGCCCTCCTAGGGAAATGCGGCGACAACTGTGAACTCCGCTTCCCCGCTCTCGCGCATTGCCTGCGCCGCGACGCGGCATGCCGCACCGTGTGTTTTTCATCGAGCGGCCGTGACCGTACGGTAAACCAGCCCTGCAAAAACACCCTATTACTTCTACAATTCACCGTCATAACCGAATGCTTATAAGACCCAACGGCATGCCGTCCCGATACCTCGGAGCGGCAATCAAGAACATGCGCCTGGACTACAGGCTCACTGGTGTCAACATCCAAAAAAACATTCGAGCAGCCAATAGCGAGAAGTAAAAGTGCGAGAACAATAGAAAATAGACGAATGTGGACCTGCATTTCACCACTTCTACCCCAGCAAAGGCCGACCGGATGGTTACTACAATCACAATAGAATAATTGTTAGAGTTTTTCGTCCGAAAACCACGATGTGGTTATGAGGGGCGCCGTATAGAGGCCTGCGGAAATTTCGATCACCTCAGGTTCTTCAACATGCACCTAAATCTAAGTGCATCGGCGGCAAGCATTTTCGCCGCCACCGAATATGCGGCCTCCGCGGCCGGGATTCGATCCCGCGACCTTCGGGTCAGCAGTCCCGCACCATTAGCACTACACCACCGTGGCGGAATGGACGACTTCTACAAATGCAGACACAAACACAGGCATGTAGGTATATATGAAATCGTATACGTGTCCGTGTTTGTTTCGAACGTATTCTCAGGATTTAGAGGATTTCATCGAAATGGTTCTTTTTTTCTTTCTGTTAGATTAGTTCCCACCAAGTTTTCTTCAAAAAAGGTTTGTCAGAAACAAGCTCCACGAAGCAATCTGTCATGACGTATGAGGAAATAGGATTGGTCTTCGGATGAGGCGACACTAATTCAAAATCCGTTCCCACCGGGACTTGGCTCAGTGAATCCGCGGATTAGAGGTACTGGAAACACAGCAGCGGAAAACAGCTACGTCTACATATATGGACATAACGTGAACTTCTGGAGAAGTTTTACGCTACGGAGAAAGTAATCACTCTAACGCTCATTCCCGTAAGAGGCTTCTCATTGGCCCGATAACGTTCTAATTGGGATTTTCGGGGCAGACGCTGATCTAATATAAAAATCACAGCAGATCTACGTGGTGAATGATGATGAGTGGGGCGAATCGAACTCGCGCTGCAGCACGGTGATGGCATTGGCGCAAGTGTGGTCCTTCTTGATGGAAGATATCGTGAATAGATTGTGTGAGAACCACAATCTGTTGCACACACCGCAACTATGGCCGAAACTGTTATCAAGGAAGTCCCGCTGGAAGCGTGCGTCGGCGCCTTCGGGCAGAGCCCGCCTGATGCGTTTTGCAGCCACTTCACGTGCTCGCACAGCCTCGGGCTCTGCCTGCCGGTACTCGCGCTTTCTCGCCGCTTCACGGTCCTTTACATTTTGAAGATCCGATTCGCGCCGCAGCCGTGCAGATTCGGCTTTGCGGGCTCGAACGGCGGGGTCTTCGCGCCGCAGCCGTGCAGCTTGTCGAGCAGCGTCGGCCTCGCGGGCTCGAACGGCGGGGTCCTCTCGCCGCAGCCGTGCAGCTTGTCGAGCAGCTTCGGCCTCGCGGGCTCGAACGGCGGGGTCTTCTCGCCGCAGCCGTGCAGCTTGTCGAGCAGCTTCGGCTTGCGGGCTCGAACGGCGGAATCTGCTTCGCGGCGTCGACGTGCAGCTTCGGCCTCGCGGGCTCTCACCTCAAGATTCTGTCTGCGAGCGCGCGCTGCCGCCGCCCTCCGTGCCCTCCGTGCCCTCCGTTCTGCAGCCTTGTCTTCCATCTGGCGACTCCGAGCTTAAGAGAAAGCGTGCCAAGAGGGAGCCTCATGACGCCTTACTTCTGAAATGTTGTCTTCGGGTGTCGTTGAAAATACGATACGTAGTAAAGAAGAAAGAACGCCACACAGGCGAACACGCACGAGAGTGTCACTCGTCAACGTCGTTTTCTTCTTCTACTGCATACCAGAACGCGCGCAATAAAGAAGAAAGAATGCCACACAGGCGAACACGCACGACAGTCTCACTCGTCAACGTCGTCTTCTTCTTCTACTGCATACCAGAACGCGCGCTTCTCATGAGCTAGAGGTGGCTACTACAACGCTACAAACAAACGGAGGATGGACAGACCCACGGCATAAGGAGCTTCGCCCCTAAAAGTGGTGGCTAATAGGATTTACTTCAAAGTTATGGCTGCTACTTGAGCTAGCTGGCTTCTTGAAAGCTTGTGTCCATGAGTACTACAAGGCACACGAGACATGTTTTTTTGGTTCCTTTTTTTGTATGTGTGCCTGCGTTTCCGCCGATTCCTTATTCTTTATGAATGCAGCATAGCTTTTCAATATGTTTAACTATGCAGTGCCCGAATCCCAAGATGACGTCAAGTACCGGGCCCTGTGTACATTAGAGACACTTCGTGGCTGCTTCCGTGCCACACTGCAATATTTTTTTCCTCCGCGGCATAAAAACGTTGCCTCACGCTAAACTTTGCTGCTTCTTTCATTATAGTGAAATGAATATGTTGCATGGCGTAAAGGTCATTACAGGAAATGGAAGAGACGTCAAAGTGCATTTTCCAATAATAAAAAAATAGCTCTGATTAGAACCAAGCTTGTACAAATTTATGAAGGAAAAAAAAAGTATAAAAACCAAACTTCACACCCATGTTTATGTTTGATTAGGCAAGATCACCATTTTCATATATCATAAAACTACATAAGTACACATGGTAAACCTGTTTTCCAATAACCTTAACGAGCATTTTGACAATCTACAGGATATTTCTGTGCATCCTTGAAATTTCGACGTTCCTTACTTCTGGATAGCATTACTTGGTTCGTAATCCGCTGGAAGATGTAATGTTCATCCATTTAAGCTGCCTTTTTCTCTGTATACCTTTAAAATTTAACAGCTGCATTGCTGTTTATAAGTAGCTCCAAGTCAAATAGAAATAAATTGTGTGAATTTATTAGCGGCACTCTTCGATTTTTTCGCCTTTGGAGGTTCGTCGCTCTCTTGGTATAGCGTATTTTAACGTATTGTATAAAATTTGCCGCTTTCAGGAACTTTTTGGCCCGCGACTTTAAAGAACAAGAAAAAAGAAAGAGGCCGTTAGAGGATCTAGAGACAAGGCGCGAGCAAATAGAAAAAATTTTAACTGGTCACATTCGCGCTTAGGAATTAGAACATGTATTTATGAAAGAAGTCTTATGTTTCGGTTGTTTAATACCCGAGAGGAAATCCCAGGCAATCTTGGCACTGGACACTGTATTAGTTACGGCGGCAAAGCAACGGCAGCGAGAACAAAAGCAAAATGTGTGTGCCTATCCGCACACGCACACTATATATATATATATATATATATATATATATATATATATATATATAGTTGAAGGAGTGGTTGCCTTTGGTTGCCGTATAAGTATAAGTATGAGAGGTGGCACTTCAGGAAAACTTCATTTATTACGTCGACGTAATAAATGAAGTTTTCTTGAAGTGCCACCTCTCATACTTCTATATATATATATATATATATATATATATATATATATATATATATATATATATATATATATATATATATATATATATATATATATATATATATATATATATATATATATATATATATATTACGGGAAACGCACACACCACACAAAAAGTTAAATTCTGAACTGCTGCGTGCCATATCCAATAAACCAGTGTAACATAGACAGTAATGGCCGACACGGGTGGCATTTTTCTTCCGAGGGGTTGATTAACGTGCATCTAGATCTAAGCATATGAACAGTTTTTCTTTCTTTCTTCTTTTCGCCATTATCTAAATGGTACCGCCGTGTCCAGGAATCAAACTTGCGTCCCCTTTCGTAGCCGCAGAACGAATAATTGTTACGCCGCCACGGCGTGGACGCCATACAACGGGTTTTGAACAAAAATGTGATCGTCCATACAGGGACAATTCGTGTCTGCAATAAGGCGTGGCACAGCTCGTTGCGAGCAAATATTTTCAGCTTAACCCTTTCAGCCCTTGATTTTTTATTTTGGTCGGAGACATTTTTGTGCGTTTTTTAATAATAGTTAGGACCTCAGAAGACCACAAACGAAACATTGAGCCAGTGGTGCAAGTATTTATGGACTAATAAGCATGGATTCAAATTAGGTCATCAGGGCTCAGAGGTTGTGCAATGAGAAAAATAGCTTCTTTTTTCCTGCTGCTCACTAGAGTGAACCGCGTCTCCTTTTTCAGTGTGATACTCATTGAAACACCTTCGGTAGGTCGACCCGAAAACGGCGCTTACCCACCTCAGTTTTCCTGCCTCGGCGTCACCCATGACCTCGGTCAAGCTTCTTCTTCCTTGCGGCTACCTGCTCCGCAAGCATGTCACAATTTTGGGGTCAATCGCAGTGGGGACCATTTAAGAAGTATTACCCCAAGAATGGGCACTTTTGGTTTCATATCCGAGGTCCTAGGGGAAATGTATGTCATTTGACACCGCCAAGGTCGAAAGGGTTAAGGAAACCACAGCTACATTGCCAACAGGAGGTCATCTGTAATCGCCGCCCGGATAACCTCGAAAATATGGTGCTTGCTTCTAAATAATTATTCTGTCTTGACTGATTGCAAGAACACTGAAGCACGGCTGCTTTGAAATCCGTATTCGCAAAAAACGTCTTACGCAAAAAGTTTACGTAAGAGAATGTTTCAAGCAATCCCGGTATAGGACATATCATTAGCGAAGCCCGCTGAACAATGGGAAGGCACACTTACGAAAGAGTTTTGCGAATTCGGCCCTAGGCCCATGCTATATTAAAATTGCACGGGTTACCACACTGTCTTTTTTCTCTTCAATAAGAGCGATGATTAGGTGGTAAGACAGACAACCGGTGTCATCCACTCCGAAGTACTTGTCAAAGTAATGAACGAAAAAGAAAAGACGTAGGATTAACTACGTTTCAAACCTAACATTGTCATGCAGTCATTATATTTACTCTTCTTCGATACGGTCATGTTTATGCCGGTATATTTTCTTTTGCTGCATTAAAGTGACAGTTCTAGGTAAATTTCGAAATGAAGTAGTGCGTTCACCACCCACTGTTTGTGCGGCATTTACTTGCCGCAGTTAATAGGCCTATTGTTTTCAATGGACACAAGTTGTTATGGTGCTCGACTGCTGACCCGAAGGTCGCCAGATCGAATCTCGGCCGCATTTTCAATGGAGGCGAAAATACTTTTCAGTGGAGGCGAAATACCACAATTAGGTGACGGTTAACGAACCACAGGTGGTCGAAATTTCATGAGCCCTCCACTACGGCGTTCCTCAAAATCATAACGTGGTTTTGGAGCATTAAACCCCAACAGTTATTATTAATAGACACGAGAGTATTGGAAAACATGCTCTAGTGTGATAAATGAAAGACACGAAAGGCAAGATAAAAGGAGCTGGTGTGCAAGCGAATAAAGTGAAGTCTTTGAAATGAAAGCCGGAAAAGGAAAAGCTCTAAAGTATTGCACAAACGATATGTTTAAGCAAAGTGCAAAAGATACATTATATTTATTCAGGAAACAGAAACTTCTGGCATGGAACGTGGCCCACGAAACGAAGGTCAGAAGAAATTCACTTCAACCAAGCACATTTTAAATGCACTGACGTAGCCACACATTGTTACAGCTTTGTCAGCTAGTCCAAGTCTTTTCCTTCTAATGGCGCAATTCCTTGCTTCTCGCTCTCTCTCTCTCTCTCTCTTGAGAATACTCATTTGCTTGAGGCTTAGAAAAAATTCACCAGATCTCATTCGTAACATTGTCTGGGTGGAATACCGATCCTGAATAACAGTGGAACTAAACGAACGGCGGAAGAGGTTCAGTCAGACGTATCGTGCGGAAGATGTTCGGCGTAATTGATTCTTCTTGTTATTTTTCCCTCTTTCCCGGAGGAAAGTGATATGAGCGCCGTGAACGCTGTCCAAACCACTTACTTTTAACACTCCTTCGAAGAATTTTCTTTCCGCGCATACTTTATGATTGCACACTGTTAGTGCAGGTGGCTATCACATTATAATGCATATACTGACGTCGTTTATATGTATCGAGAGCAGATTTATGCACGGCTTGTCTGCTTGAAGATGTCTCCGAAATAAGGACACTCTAAGAAATTGCAATAGTGACTGAAAAGCCCCATTTTTTGTCATTTTGTTGCTGTCTATTATGCGTAATCCATGGACTCTCCGTGAACAAGCGACGCTGTTGTACCGCATAAGAACCGGCTCCACATACACCCCGGCTTGGTCACTCAAGACTGGGCGATACGCTTCTCCGTTTCTTGCCTTCTGCGGTGACAACGGTGACATTGAACGTTGTATTTGGGTTTGGCCGCAGTTTGATGTGGAAAGAGCAGCGATGGTCCGCAGTTTGCGAAAAGGGTTGTCGTAGGCACCGGACATTTGAAGTCGTGCTTTTTCTTGAAGACCCGCGGCAACAAGGAGGAGCATGCAACGAATTTTTCTGGTCTTCCTACGAGACACTGGGCTGTCCAACACGTGGTGACAGACACCTACAATTCAGGATATACTCAGGCGGAACAATTACCGACCTTGCAGCAAAGGCAAATTCCGCCTGCTGCAGCATCACAACCACCACCACCACCACCACCACACTATTTTTCCAATGCATCACGCGACAACAGAAGCATAGAAAATGGGGATTTTGAAATAATATACTGGCGTTTTCAACTGTTTTCCTATTTTGAAAGCTCTCTCTCTCTTTCTATCTCTCTCCCTAACTTGGCCTGCAATTTGACGTCATAAAGAACGCAGCATCTGCTCTATAACAAAAAACTTGTTGCATGCAGTGAACTGTTATAAGCACCTGAAGCTTTTCCGTCCGCTTAGAACACGAGACATCGTACGATGCGACAAAATCGTCGCCCCAAAACCTCTGTGCAAATGCCTCCGGAATTTTCCTTCTATAGAGCTAGGAAATATTAGTCAGAATTTATTGCCTTCGTCAGGTTACAGAGAGCCCATCGTGTCTCCTGCGACTGCTCTCTCTACGCAGAGGCAGTACGGAGTGGTATGCCACTCGGCGGACAAGCAGCACTTGTTGGGCAAACAAGCAACAACGAAGCCCCATTCAATGACATACAATACGGTGGCGAGGGTCTATAGAACTTTGTCCTCTCCGTAAGTTCTCTTGTTCTGTTTTGTGTGCTTTGCCAGTAGAAGCTAATATTGGTAATGTATGATACTAAGTGGTAACCAGGAAAACTCTTTCACGTAGTCCTGACTAACGGCTACCCAAAGGGACAACCGCGTTTCGTCTCCTGTCGACGGCGGAAGTTCCCGTCCCTTGATCTTGCACTGTAATCTCAGGCCTGCCTCTCTCGTCTGGCTGACCTTTGATCTTTGTTCTGAATTACCTCTGTTTTTGTCGACCTACTTTTCCGCCACAACAGCGAAAGCTTTCCACTGAACGAGAACTGAGAAGTATAAGCTGAGCGAGTACTCAACCACATCCAAGCGTGAGCGCCTCATCGCACGCTGAAAGGAACAGTAAAACAGAAAAGGTCTACTGATACGTCATTCCCGTCTTCGATGGTGTACTCTGTGACCTTTCTCAACATTACTAGCGCTGATTTTGTGACACATCTGCCTGAACTTTGAAGCATTTTCCTCCGAAGTGTCGAAAATAAAGCGCGCAAGAAGCGGTGATAGCTTCAAGATTCTGTTCCTGTGCAAGTATGTAAAGTGATTTTGAGTGCAAGAGGTGTAAGTATGCAATACAAGATCATTAAAAGCCAAGAAGTCAAAATAGCTCTCCAGAAAAAAAAATGTTATTAAAAACTTAGCAATTAACGCGTGAGATCAAATGTTTTGAGTTGGTGTCAGGGGAAAGTAGCGATCGGAAAGTGGATAAGAGCGACGTTTTTCACTCCGAAAAGTGACATGTTTTGACAAAGTCGGCCCAGCGACTGTCTCGTGGCGCGCATAAAATGTCACACGGGAACGCATCGTGCCAGAGGGACTTTGATACAGCGAGAGCTGCTTTGAAATGCGAAGGAAAAATATCCTCGTGTGCGCGACAGCGTATTGGGAAAGATAGAGCGACTCTCAGCCTTCTTTTTCTTTTGTTTTCGCCATTCATCTTATGCTCCTGTTTGTTGTTTGTTTATGCTGCTTGTATTTAATGATTTTTTTATTGCAGAAAGAATGAGTAAAGAGATCGCTTCTGACTTCCTTTCTTAAATAAAGGTTTTCGATTAGGTTATGTTTTTCTTTTCGTTTATTAACTGTGCCGTAGTAAGCGAGAAAGGTTACGCAATTGCTTGTTTTATAACCCGACGAAGGTCGAAGCATTAGCTATGGTGCATGAAATTTTATGCTATTAAAGACAAAATTCTGAAACCGTTTCGCGAGAGCGGTCACTTGACAACGTGTAAAAAAGATGGAGCATTCTCTATCTAAAAGAGATCTATAATGTACTCACATGGCAGCATGTTCTCCGCTTTAGCCATTGAAAAGGTGTTTGATAACAATCGTATTTGATACATGGAGGGATGAATCAAAAACTTTATTGCATCGGGCTTGATAACCACGTATAAGTCCGCCAAGATGCGTCAACTGTGACAACATGCTTAAGAATCACCTTGTTGGCTTCGTGTACGTACAATTTAATTCTGTGATTGGGCACCAGTGTGTCGGAACGGAACGAAAAACGAAAGACGAAGAAAACGATATTTTTGACCTGAATGAAAACGTAATCGGTACTTTATCAACTCTTTCGTTCCAGAGTGAACCAGAAATTTTTTTAATCGTTTTTCGGTTCACGAGAAAACTTGGCAAACCGAAATAACGGAGGTTATGCGGTGAGCTGTTATGCGTGTCTCAGGGTACAGTATTAGCTCGTACCTCAGGCAGGAATTCCAAAACAAAGATATGCTGAAATTGCGCGAAAAAGGAAAACAGTGGCAACCAGAGATGTTTATATTAACGCAAGTGGACTTTTGCATGGCTGTCACGCAGGCCAGCGTAGAGAGGGTATTGTCGGCGCTGAAGTTTGTGACAGCGAAAGCTGTTATGAGATCAAAACAGCCGATTTTGGCGCCATTGTTATCTGCCGCCGCCGCCGTAGCTGTCCGTAACCACTATCACGTGAACTAAGAAAAACATTAAACGAGAAACTTTCTAGGGTAGGATGGGATTTGGTCCCGCGCCCTCTGCGTGGCAGTCGAGTATTCTACCACAGAGTCACAGTGGTGCTTGACACTCCTTCGCAAATATAGTCTATACAGGTGCCATGTCGAGCAAGGAATCCTGTTTACATATGTAATAATGCGTGGCAGAAGAGTAAATAACAACCTGGCGTCACACAATGGAAAGTGCGCATATAGTCGGCCGTTGAATGCTTCCAACCAATTACAAAGAGCTCAGCCATAATTCTTCATCGTCACCAGTCACAGCACAAAGTGCACATGGTGCCTCAGAAATGTGTAGTGGGTACCATGATTCTCCGAAGAATGACTGAAAATGGTATAGTGGGTGCATCCATACTTCAGAAGAATTACAATGATTTATCGCGTAGTAGGTACCTTGGATGTGTAATTTTATAGTTGCCCCAAGAGAGTCTACAACGGGCTCTGGATAGGCCTTTCTTCCAGCTTTCGCTGTCACTGTGCTGCGTGTTCCGCGCAGGCCTGGCAATTTTTACAGCGAAAGCTGTTATGAGATTACAACAAGGGCCGTCTTGGGCGCCGTAGTTGTCCGCCGCCGCCGCCGCCGGTGTTCGTAACCACTGTCGCTCGAAATAAGAAAAAAAAAACGAAGTAAGAAAACATATTCAGGATGGAACGAGTTTCGAACCTGAGCCCTCTGCGTGGGAGCCCAGTATTCTACCTCAGAACCATGCCGGCGCTTGAAACTGCTTTGCACAAAGACCCTATACAGGCGTCATGTCGGGGAGAAACCACATTAACATATGTAATGCAGCGTGGTAGAATAGTAAAATAACAACTACTGAGTGAGTGAGAATTTTATTGTGGTCCAAAAGTGCCAGAAGCTGAACGCGACTGGAGGTCCCAGTAGAACAACCAAGCGTCACACAACGCGAAGTTTGTGACCAAGCGCCACACAATGCGAATTGCGCAACGAGTGGTTGTTGAATGCTTCCAACCCATTACAAGGGGATCTGCCATAATTCTTCGTCTTCATCAGCCAAAAAATCAACAAAGGGCTAATAATGCCTTACAGGTGTTTAGCAGGTACAACGCTTCTCCGCAGAATGACGAAAAATTGCATAGTGGCTGCTTCCCTGCTTTACAAAAATTATGATGATTTATAGCGTAGTGGGTTCCTCGCAAGTGCACTTCTATTGGTTGCCAAGGAAGCCCATAAGGTTCCCATAATCCATTTCTTCAGGGTCTCAATAAAGTAATTCCATCTCTCTATCTTTTTCTCACGTTAGCGTATGTTATAAAGCGTGGTGGGAGAGTGAAATTATGGCCGGGCGTCACACAACCCGAATTATGTAACTAGTGGGTCCTTTAAAGCTTCTAACCCATTACAAAAGGCTCTGTCATAATTCTTCACCGTCATCAGCAGTCGCATCAAGAAACTGCACATAATGCCTTACAGATGGTACCTCGCTTCTCCGCAGAATGACGAGTAATGTCGTGGTGGGTGCTTCCCAAGATCAGAAAAATTATTATTTGTGGCGTAGTGGGTACGTCGCTAGTGTACTTGTATTAGCAGCCACAAAGAAGTTTATAACGGGCTCTAGAAATGCCGCTCTTCGAACATTCGCTGTGACTGTGCTGCGCTTTCCGCGCAGAAATGGATTTTTTTATTATTTTTTTATTAGAACAGCGGTCTCGCACATCAGAGAGTACTATCAATGACGTGCTGCTTCTGAGATCGTCCCCACTCCCTTGTCGCAAAGCACTGAGTGAGCCCGCTGAAAAAATCATAATTGACGTTTGAGAAAATAATTGCTATGACTTTGAAGGGTACTGGCTTGTGCTAGTTGGTAGGAATTCGTGGTACTGTTACTTCCGCTAGCGGTAAGCGGGTATGCGCCACAGATGATTGACAGTTTATATCTTCCCAGGAACGGTGAGAACAGAAATTGGTAATTTGCATGTGAGGGCGTAAAGAAAAACCAAGATCGGCAGCGTCGACTCGACGAATACAAAGAAGAAAAATCAGGATCCCAGCAGGAATCGAACCCAAGCATTCTGACTGGCAGTCAGGTCAGAGAGCCACGTCACGTGCTCGAACTGCTCTGGAAAAAGACCCTACGCAGTCGCCATGTCGGAGCATCGTGAATTCTGGTTGCAGGGCTGGCTATCTAATTTTATAACAAAGCAATAAACATTACATGTGTACTCCTATGATACGGGCGTAATGCCGGGTAAACGTTAATTTTTAGTACTCCCTGACTGCTTCGCATGAAACCGATTCCCACAACGCGTGGGAGCTGCCGAATTTTTTATGACTACTTTCAGTTAAAATTTTTGCATACAGATGAAAACCGTTACGAAACATTACGGAACATTCTTTTTTTTTGTCGTTCCGGATCATAAAGGGAATGGAACTTTCAGTGGTTTACCGAAACTAAAACCGAAACGAAAAGCATTTCGTTCCGACACACTGTTGGGCACTATTCGGTTAGAACTCCCTACGATGCTGTTGAGTGCCTAAATAAACGCTTTTCTTGCATTATGATTTATGCTCTTCTACGTACCGTTCTTTCATGGGTAATGCACAATTGTATGCCGTATATCTGCAAATCAATATGCGACTACGTTCAATGCCCTCATAAAGCGCCGCTATACCGCAGTAAACGAATTTGGTCCAGTTATCAAATATATATACATTCTGTACATTTCGGTAGACTTATAGATCAGTGACGTTGTGTATAGCTCTCCGGGTTGCTCCATTGCCTACACCGTACAAGTTTCTATAGCAACTTTCCTGAATCTAAGAGAGACAGAGAGAGAAAGGTTAAGTGAAAGGCAGGGAGGTTAACCAGAAGTTTTTCGGTTTGCTACCCTGCACTGGGGAAGGGGAAGGGGGACAGGAAGGTGAGGAAGAAAAAAGGAGTAAAAAAAAAAACGCACACACACTCAAGCACGGGAGCATAATAGTCGTTTAGCGAGGTCGGTTGAGCGGAGAAACTACAGCAGCGCCTTCGTCGCTTTCTGGTGGAAGCTAGAACGTTCCGGCACTCCAAAATTGATCGTTCAGAAAGCGGCTGGTCATCGAGGCGTGCTAGCGTTGCTGAGAGCTGTTGTCTTTGGGAGCTGTAGTGAGGACAATGACACAGGACGTGCGCAATGGTTTCCTCGCTGCCACAGTGAGCACATGCAGCACTGTCTGCCATTCCGATTCGGTGAGCAAAACTGTCCTTGAAAGACACTCCAAGCCACGGGCGGCAGAGGACTGTTGTTTCGGATCGGGATAGTCCGGACGGAATTTGAAGTGACGGATCCAGACGGTGAAGGAGGGTATGCAGAAAACCGACGTATTCAACATTGAATGCGTTAGATCACGTGCGAGAGAGCGAATCTTTGATGCTGCATCGGTTCGTGATAATGGAATGTCTTCCTGCACGCCACCTTCATGAGCATTCTTTGCAGAATTATCGGCATGTTGGTTGCCGTCGATGCCACAGTGGCCTACAAAAAGGAATACGCAGACCACGTTAAACTTTACACGGATGGCTCTACAAATACTAGGGGATCTGCTGGAGCTGTTATCTTCCCTGCGAAAGCCGAAACCTATAATTTTAGAGTGTCTCATAGGACTACGTCAACTGCTGTGGAGCTTGCGGCACTCCGCAGTGCACTTCGAAGGATTCAACTAGAGTCGCCACTGAAATGGGGCATATTTACAGACTCGAAGTCAGCCCTGCAGTGTCTGTCGTCAGCTTTACGTCGTGGTGTACAAGACCAACTAGTATTGGAAATAAGACAATCCTATCAGCAATTAAGAGACAAAGGGCATGACATAACTTTTCCTGAATCTAAGATATAATGAAGAACTCGGTGAAACGTACAGCATGTCTGTGACACAGAGGACCTAAAGGAAAAGAGAACGAATCCCTCATACATATCTTGGGTTACGCACGACACACATGAAAGAATGAAAGGACAATCAGAAAAAACAATAAATAAAAGAAAATGTACAAACACATATCCAAACAAGTACAACAAGGAAGAGGACTCATGGCTGGGCACCAGGGAAAAGCTCGAGCACCGAAAAACAAGAAGCTGCTGACAACACAGTGTCGAGTCGCGAGTCGCGGAGCGCGTTGTCCCAGTTGAGTGAAACTCCCGCGAGAAAAAGACGTAAGCGCGCGGAGGCATAAGTAAAAAACAGCATATCCACGGAGTGAATGATGATGAGTGGGCGAAGCTGCGGAGGTTCATCGGTAAACCGTGAATCTTCCGTGAATTCTGCCCAGTACATCATCACCGACGTGAGATCGGGCGCGTTTATACTAAAGGTTCGATGAGTTATGACGACTTGCAGCTCACTTTAATTTTACATGTACGCTGTGAATTTTCATTGTTTAGAAAACCATTGCTTTAGAAAACACCTTGCGTCTTTCGTTAAGCAGCTGGCGCCTTTTTCGTTTTGCTTTAGAAACATCTGGCGTTCTTTCGTTTTGTTTTTACAAAACATCTGGCGTCTTTCGTTGGTTTATTTCATCAATCAACGGCGTTTTGAACAAAATTTTTATTGTTTAATCACGCACAGGAGAAATCTCACCAGGCACTACCTTGGAGGTAAACAATGGCTGCTAATGGGAATGAGAGACAGAAGAAGTCGGCTTTTAGCTAACACTTACACTTCTACAGAGACAGAAGAATTCGGCTTTTAGTTAACGCGCACGCTGCGAATTTTTTATTGTTCAACAACGCACAGGAGAAATCTTCCACCGGCACCACCTTGGAGGTCAAAGGGTAAGACTTGTTACTCACTACTACGAGCACGACGAGGGACGAACGGGTGCCGCCTTAAGGAGCTTCGCCCCTAAAAGCAAAGACGATTGCCGGGACGAGAGTCTCAAAGGAAAGTCAACGCGGCCGAAACAGAGAAACGTCGCGTCACGAACATACGGAGAAGAAATCTGGAAGGTTGGTGGTGGTGGGCTCCAGCTGAACAGATTTACGTGCCCCAGAAAGACCAATGACGTGGCAGCGGGGTGAGTCTCTAGCGATGAAAAACAACAGTGTTGTCCTGCCACAAGAAAGAGAAGGGGTGAAGGTTTTCTCAAGGGGGTTTGGGCTGCACTTTCGCGTCTGCCTTGTTCGCTATGCTCGCTGGCCCCTTGGGGAATCATTGATCTGAAATCGTATGGCAACCTTCTCCACATTGGTAACTTCGTGTTGCTGTTGTAATGCCGCGCAATGGACGGAGAAACAGACAAATAGTCGTATGTAACGGTGAGCGACACTCTCTGTTGTCGCTCAGAGCTTTCAGGCTTTCATCACGTCCGCATGTGGCGGTTGCCTTCGAACACCCTTGTGTCCTTCATTAGTCATTAGGTCAGTTGTTTCAATGATAAATCAGTTTTTTATTAACTTTGGTCGGGAAATGAAGTCGAAATCAAGCCCGAAGCTGTAGGAATTTACTTGAACCGGAAAAAGTGTGCTGGTTGTTGGGATGGCCGAACTAAAGTAGCCCTAATCCAGGTTGTCACTCCTTAATCAAGACATGCGCAAGTTGGGATATACATGAAGCCCATGCACATCGAGGCCATACATATCGTTTGCTACCGTCAAAGCACATGCTTAGCAGAGGCGTGTTTCTGAAAGTGACATTCAACGGAGACTCACGCAAAAAAAAAATATGGCGCATCACCTTCGGAAAGGGCAGTAAAAGAATAGGTGGGGGAAGATGTATTTCTTGCTTAAGACACGGGATTTAAATTGGTTACGACAAGATTGGACTATAGCTTGTGACGGATCCAGACGCAAATATTCGAACTTCGAAAGCAGTTAGGTTCGCAGTAGAAGATGCCGCCGTACGTGAACTGACCTGTGCCTGCCCTTCAGTCGACCACGAGAGGCACGTTTCATTCTGCCGACTTTCGCGACAAAGTAACAATAATAGTAAACATTCCCCCTTTTCCTACATAATAACATGCGGTTATGTAAGGAAAAAAAATTCAAGGAGGTCGACCTCAAGATAAAGGGTCACGTTATTCTTTGATACTCAGGCCACTCGTTTCCCAAGGAGAACTCCAAGTATGGAACTTTGTTTTCTTTGCTTTCTGGCGAGAGTACACGCGCCTCGAAGAAGATTGAAGTCAGGCAAATGCCCAGCACGAAATGACTCTTCCAGTGGAAAGGCTTGGCGAGATACAAAATATAATGACACAGTCAACGTGTACCTCCGAGATGAGTTGCACATTCACAAAAAGAATAAAGATGGGTGCGGGACCCATGTTCATGGTAGCCGTAACATTACCAAGAGTGTATGAACAGCGAAGGAAGGAGGCAAATACCGCGTGGCAAACCAATGATTGCAGGACGGCAAGAAATCAATCTCTGGTTTCCGAATAAGAACCGGATACTGATTTCTTCTATTTTTGCTCCCGGAATAGAAGCAAGAAACTTGCTGTGTGTGTGCGTGTAAGACCACAGTACCAGATACCAAAAATACGGATGGCTTGCCATGGTGAAAGAGGCAATATAACCGGAAAAGCACAACAGCAGCCCTGTACAGTAACACGAGACGTGAAACAGCATACCTTTATTTTGTACGTTGCGTTTTTGTCGTGCTTTTGCTTGTCTATATCTTATGCGGCAAAAAATGCTCGCGAGCGTTTCTTTAAGCTCAAAGCAGTCAGTGGCCTTAATTCGGGCAATAGCAAATATACTTAGCTTTAAGACTAATAGTCATCATTCTGAAATATACAGAGCGCGAATATCACTTAACACAATTTTAAATTACTTATTGTAAGAAATATAGGACACGTCATTTATTTATTTATTTATTTATTTATTTATTTTATATACAAAAGTACACCTGAAAAATACCATTTGGGGTGTTACATGATGCGCGCGTATATCTAGTTAGTGTGTGATGTTCAATATTGTTTCAAAAGGTGTATGACAGCAGTGATGCGGGCCTTTAGCAGGAAAATGATTCCATTTGTTCGTTGTTTGAACAAAGCAATAGAGTAGAAGCGTGGTAATGCAACGACAGCCTGATAAAAATGCTTTGATGGCAGGGCGAGTGACATGAAGTGGTGTCTTATATGAGTGCATCTTTTTTTTTTTGGTTATAACATATTCAATTAAAATATTGTCGACTTTTGCGTTCCAAAAGAAAAAAGAATTAAAGCAACTTCGTGCTAGTAGTGCGAAGCCTGAAGGCAGTGCGTGCCTGGGTGGCCTTCTTTGTTTATTTTTATTTTTCTCTTTCTTTGTTCATCGCATTCATTCCTTTTATCTCTTCTCCCAATTTTTTGTATTTTTTTGCCTCAGTCTATTTCTCTCTCTTTCTCTCTCTATATATTTCTTTCTCTGTTTTTTCCCTCTCTTTCTATTTCTCTCTCTCTCTTTCTTTCTATGCTATGCCATACTGTCTCCCCCCTCCTCCCTTTCCCTCACTTCCATTTCCCACCCCCTTGTTACACTATACTATATAAGGCTATATTTTGCTATGCTAGCGTGCTGGATAGCCGAGTGGTGACGATGCTCGCCTTTGGATCGTGGGTACACGGTTTCGAATCCCGCCACGCAAGAAGTTGTTTTTTTGGCTAAGACTTTTCTCTTTCTTTCTATTTCTTTCTCTCGCTCTCTCTTTTTCTCTTCCTGTATCTCTCGCTGTACTTGTTCTCTCGACAATCCTAGTTATTGCATCCCCCGCCGGCGCAACGCGCCGCCGGGGGATGCAATAACTTGGGGAGCTAAGCAGAAGAGGACGAAGAGAGCGCGTGACGGCCGAGATAGTGCGTTGCACACGCTAGAAAGGTAGATACCATTCATGATGATGATAGCTTATGCGAACGCGTAGTGGCATAACGAAAAGCACAACAACTCCACTGTAAAACAGGACGTGATTATAAGGCACGTCGTATTTGGGCAGTACGAGTCAATTCCGATAACTTGAGGTATTTTGCCGTGTACATGAATCTATGCACATAGCCACTTTTGCATTGCGCTTCCATCAAAATGTGACCGCGGTGGTGGGATATCAAACCAGCTTAGTACAACTTGACAGCGTCGCTAAGTCGCTAAGGTACCATGGCATCTCAATGGGTACTTCAGGTACGTCATAGGAACGGCTGTCTCACAGTGAAAATATGTCGGTGAAAATGTCGAAAGAACAGTTTTAAGAGCGTTATACCACTATATAAAAAGAGATGGTTACAGAAGAACCCTAGCTTTTGATTCGAAATTGAGCCCACTAAAGCACCGCGTTACACGTAGCTTCTTCTAAAACCACGTTATGACATCTGGCTTAGTAAGAGCCCCTTTTCGTATTACAGAACTAGGAAAGCGTTGCTCCTTGTCATCCGTGGAAGACAGAAAAGTGCTGGCTCCAAAGGAAGGCGTCGAAAGAATAAAAAAAGCAAAAAAAAACATTAAGTAATGAAAGCGTAAAAAAAACTCAACGCAGGAATATCAGAAGTTTGCAATCTCACGATCAGCAATCTGAGGTTTTATCTTGACACACGGGGTGTTTGTTCTCCGTGTTTATCTAGACTCAATATTTCGGTATTGCATTACTGGGTAAAAGAAAAAACAAATGTGTTTTTTTTTCTCGGCGTTAAGAGAGCGCGATGTCTTGACGACACCAGCTGAATTAGAATTAGAGCAATGCGCCACCGGAAAAGGACACTCTGCGGAAACGAAAGCGCTGAGTACACACTCTCTTCCTGACTGCGCGTCCCTCGGGAAAACGCCGTCGTACGTTTCTATTTCTATTTTTCTTTGTCAGTCAATGTAACACTAGAACTACACATGTAAAGAAGTGTGAAGGTGTGAAAGCCTGCTTTCTTCTTGAGTTTTCTATGTCAACGCTCGGAGGTTCCTGATGGAGTCGCGGGGTTCACGAAACTGTCTAATGTTTCGTTTTCGGTAAACAAGAGAGAAACTGTGACTCAATACAACGTTCGAGTGGTTCCTCATTCACTGCAAACGTTTGTTCTATTCTCGGCGATCTTTCGACCGATGCTTGCTGATCAGTGCGGAAAGGAGATGGGGGTCCTTTGTTAGCTGCGACGAGGCGCGAACTGGCTGGCGGGAAGCCGTGATTTTCTGTCGTTTGACTTCTCGACTGCTCCTCTCGACGTTTTTCAACTCTTGCGCCTGTTCTTAATGAAATCGGTAAACAAGAAGTCGTGCGCAAGGTCAGCCCTACCATTGCGTGAGGCTCTTGTTTCTCCGTTCATTGGAAGTGTTTGCTCTAGCATTTGCGTTGATAGGGATTTTTATTTGTACATTCCATGTCACTAGCAACAATACAAAGGTATGACGACTTGTCGGTTTTCCCTGTTTCCAATTGTAACGTCAACATGGCGCCCCTTTCGAAATATTGAACGCTTACCATGAAATGCAAAGAAAGAAAATGGAAGTGGTGACCACACGCTATGTCAAAGTACGGTAATTTGAACAATTAATATTTTGTTTTGGACGATGAAAAAAATGTCATTTAACGAGGTTTTCGAAAAGAGATTAATATTAAAGTGGCGCAGTTTCTTTTTTTTTTACTCTGTAGCGTTGTTCTATAGTTTTATGGATAACCTTTCCCCAAATAAACAAAGAGCCTTCAAGTACTTGAAATCACACAAGCTTCAAAAGAATCTATAACCTTTCCTCGATTGTAACGGCCACTTTTTCTTTCATTAACATCGCATAAGGAGACGTTGGCGCACAAATGAGGCACCGGCTACTCCTTAGGTCTTAGAGAGGTAGAACAAAGAACATCCAGGGTCCTAAAATTATATGCAAAACGGCATTCTCACAGTGACACCAGACCATAACAGATACGTAACAGATACAATATTCAATTTGAATAACACCATGACATTTCAATATGACGCCCCGAAAATACAAATAATACTCTCCCCTTATCGGAAGTAATGAAGTCAGCTTCGAAACCCCTACATGAAAGTATGCAATGTTTTAACGTGCAAAAAAAAGACCGATGCATTAATACAATGTATGTGTATGAGTGTCTGCTCGCGTTCTGACAGGTGGACGCGGAATGCAAAGAGTGTTATTGTAAGTAGCTTCGCTGTGTTTGTTAGGTGTGCGATTTTTCGGGGATCTTATGTACAATATGTGAACTAAGCGCATATTCTTACTGCTCATCCCCGAAAGCGACAAGGCTACAAACAAGGGCAAGGCTATAAACAAGGCTATAAACAAGGATATAAACAAGGCTATTGACAAGGACTCCCAAAACGTCCGCAGTGGTTTTCGAAGAACTACCATAAACTACAAATTCACGTCATGTTTTAACGCCTAGCATTACTACTTCTTCGGCTGTGAATAGGAGTAGCATTCAGCAAGCGATACACTATCGCATTCGAATGGAGAATTCATCATTTAACCGTGTGCGATAACTGCTGAAAACCTGCGAAGACAACCAACACCCCCCCCCCCCCCCCCATCACCACTCTTACCGCTTCAGCAAACAACGCCAGACAACCGACTCTGTCTTGTGAGCACTTCATCATCGGTCTTTCACAAAATGAAATACATTTCGAAGCCACTCATCTACACTCATTTCACTCCCCTAAACTGATGCTTTCTCTCTCTCTCTCTATTTTACTTACCCATTCTTCTCCTCGCAGGTGGGGTAACAATCTGAGCTAAAGAAGTTATCCGCCCTGTCCCTCTCTCTTGGTAATTGCGAAGTGTTTCAGATGTTCGTTTTAACAGACTCGTCGAAACGTGCGGCTGAATCATTCTGCTGTTCTTTTTCTTTAGTTCATTCGTATATGTTCAAAACTGTTTTGTTCTGTTTTCTGCCGTCTCATCAATCCAGCTCACTCACATTGCTGGGCGGAGTTCTGACTCAATCCAAAAGTATTACAATGCGACGTATGTACAAGTCAGCACTTAGTTTAAAGAAGTCAGGGTACGCATTTAGAGAATAAAAAAATCTAGAAACAACGCAAACTAAAGTTGGTCTGTCGCATGCATAACAACTACAAAAAAAAAAAAACACTGAGAAGTATCTACATAGTTGCATTCGTAGTCCTATCGAAATTCCATTTCTCGATCCAGGTCATTTTTCTCCTACCGTTTTTTCCGGCCATGGTGACTTAAACCAAGACGAACGACCCAAACTTTGACAAAATGAAAGGGCGGCAATCCTGCTGACGGCTCTCTCGGGTCCTATCGGAGTTCATTAAATTCTACTACAAGAAATCCACACCTTCACTTGGGTAGCCTCTTTTTTCAGGTTATGTTTAATGTATGCATTTCATCGTTATTCGAGCAAAGCAAAAATACATTGTTAAATAAAGAAACGGGCTTCTCTATAGTGAAGACGAAAGAATAATTTTATTTAATGCTTTGAGATCACGGCCATATTCAAGCTTTCTATTGGAAAAGTCGCTTGTCATTAACATCAACCCTGCGTAATCTTCTCGATCACTTTCTAGCGTTCTTTTTTGTCGCGTCATGTAGTGCCCCTCGAACAAAAAAGACTGCTGGTGAGAGATTCATCGGGTATCATGTGCACTTTAAGGTTGGCACATTTTTTTCGCGACCTGTCTTCAGCATCATTACTAATATGTCTTCATATAGTCCAATATTACTAGTGCATAGTAAGCGAAACGGTATTGTTGAAAGGTTAGAGTTCTCCCTAATTTTATTGACTGTCCTCGTGCGTCTCGCGCGGGACGAATAGAATAATTTCTAGGGTAGTGGCAGCTACGAAAATTAGCTGTTTATACAATGTGAGCGCTGTATGTATTACTTGGTGTTTTATACTTAATGTAATGCTTCGTCAAGCGTTGGGTGATTCCTGCGAGGAACGGCAAAGAAAGCTCTACAACTGTGCAGCTGGAACATAAGTATGGTGCAATTGAACTCAGCGTGATGATTCACTTAGGGGGTTTCTATGTACTTCCCGGCCACATGTTTGGATAATAGGACCTTAAAAATGGTTTTATTTCGCCGAATATTTCGACAAAACAAAAACCAGGTATTGCACCTTTAACGCTAATTAACGTGACAGCTGTTGCCGCTTAAGAAAATTTCGTTTTTTAAAGAATATCTTGCGGGACAGTGTAGTGGTAAATTTAGAGGAACTTACTATTATCCGGCTCATTCTCTCAGTGTGCCAATATGTGCACCAAGAATATGTAAATATCAAGAGACCTGCGCGCGCGTGTGTGTGTTTGTTTGTGTGTATGTGTGTTCGTGCGTGCGTGTGTGTGTGCCTGTGCGTGTATGCGTGTATGTCACCTACTAAATTTATGCTAAAACGCAATTTCATGTTTTATTACTGCGCTCTTTACTATTCCAGCGGTTCACCTTTCCAACCAATATTACAGTTAAAGTGAGAAACCTTTTGGTAATGAAAGCAGCGTATGCACATCTGCCCGACGCTTGGAATTGAAAGCAGACAGGTCGAATCTACTTACCAGTCAAGATCTCTTAAAAAGTATATTTGTATAAAAAATTCAGCACCTCCTTTCCTGTGTCCCAACCATTTGTGCGAAAACTTATTTCATTACAGCTAGGTTCACGAACTCTCGGGTCCAGATTGCAAGACCTTTGCGAGAGCACAGCGCACTCCATCATCTTCATTTTCTATAATCATCAACCGTATAGCGCATAGTTACGCGCTTTGAGCCGGCGCACACGGTCCTACAGGCTCGACCACTGGTCAAAATCTCGAATACTTCTCAGAGGTTAAGAGTGGTTAGGCAAGTTAACGAATGATCGCATAAAACATCTTTTTTTTTTAATTCCTAGAACCCAGGTGTAGGCATAGTAGCCAAGGTTTTGGTAAAGTGCAAAGAAAGAAAATGTGGGCTGCAGCAGAGAAAAAACTTTTCAAGAAAAGCTTTCTGCCCAGAACCACTGAAAACAGGGACGTACAAATTATGAGGTGTAGGCGCATTCAAATTACATTTCCTGCCGCCCTATAATATTTTATGCTGTCGTAACATATTACAAATGCACATAAATTGCATATTCTAAGGCGGTGCTCGGGGCCGCAGTTACAGGGTTAATGATAATTCACAGCTTGAAATTAGCATACATATGACGACGGCATTGTTACCTGACAGTGAATCGAAAAATGGGCCTAATATTCATGCAAAGTGAATAAAGTTACGCTGCGTCCCCATTTTAGGTATACCCAGTTTTGCAGACGAGTTACAAGACGAGCAAGATGCATGCTGACATCCTAATGATGACTACTACATCGTATATGAGTGGTAAGAGAGAAAAAGACGTACTGCGGGTGGTGCGCATCAAAACGCAATTGAAGAATTGGGGTAAAATAATTGTGACGCACTGTGCGCGCTTTTATAAACACACACATACGTTAGAATATATTTACTCTGTATTTAAGAATGTCCCGTATTTCAATCTTGAGAACTTACTAAGAACGGAATGGCACAAACGCAGAATATCGTCTAAACTAAAAGACCATAAATTTCCGCTGCCCCATTGATAATCGATAGACCACTACGTCTGCTGAAATATTGGACAACTGCAGTCGTATTTCCCTACGTCGCAGGATTATGAACAATTTAGAAATCTGAGAGAAAATAATAATAGCACCATATTGAGGAGCAAAAGTGTAAGATTAGGCAGTGTGTATGTTTATGCGTAGAAGATTCCAAGAGAGTGAACGAACGTTTCCTCCATTTTTCTCACGGGAAAGTCCGTAAACGTTGTGTGATGCGTCTCCAGCGTCTCTTTTATCATGCTCAATAAAGCGTCGCAGTGATATATTCATATAAGTTTCCATGACTCAAAGACTCCGTAAACGCGTGCTTTATTGCTTCTCCCTGGGTACAATAAATAATGTTCTGCTTGCTCAGCGACAGTCGATAAATATTTGGCCTCCCTTGATATGGAAGCCTGTGTTTTCAATGTCGAAATTTTAATTTATCCCTAAACCAGTTTTAGAAATTGCTCTGCCAACCACGTGCAACTTCCACATTATCATTTATTTGAATCAATGACAAACTACTCATCCCGACATATTGCCTTAACCATTATAGCTAACGACGGCTCACACTCTATAGGCGCACGCATTCTGTGAGTTTAACTAAACCCTGTAACTTTACGGTAAACATCTAGCATACGGTTTTCAACACAACGCTCATAAATGCGTCATAAGGCGCCGTTGCACTTGCTACGAAAATTATTGCCTGTTTTACTGCAGAGGCACGTCCCCCTGCCCCTTCTCCCCCTCCTCGAATATGACAAACACGCTGAAGCAGAATCGCGAGTTGGGCTAGTTGGTGCATGTTCATCGTAAAATAATTGACAGCGCAACCGTCCGCTTTAATCCGTTGCGCTGTTAAATATTTTACGACGACGAACACGTATATTACTGAGAAATAGCAATGTCGGAACGCTCAAAGTGTCGGTGTTTACTGTAGTATGAATGTGGAGCGAGCGCATCTGCTACTAATCCTATTTAGCGTATGCTATTCCTATGTAGGTTTCGATAAGGCTATTCAATACACATGGACAACATCGATGTCCGTGAGAAGAGTATACAACTGTGTTTCATTGAATATTGTTTACCATGTGAGTACAGCCACGAACATATCCTCAAATATACTACAGAAGAACCTGTTGCTGAGAAAGTTGGTGTTTGCTAACTGACATATTGTAGCACTGAAGCACATTCACACAAGAAACGCAAAAGGATGGGACAGCGCCTGTCCCGTATTAGCGTTTCTTTTTGTGTGAATGTGCTTCAGCACGTGCTACAATGTGTCATATATTCTTAATGTATGCATTCGCACTCGTTGGAACAACTTCACTGTGTAACTAAGCCTTTGACATTCGTGCTGCCGCATATTGAGTTCGCATTGTTCCATATCGGCTCCCGGAACGGAACCGACAGTTTCGATTTCGAAATTTGCCATGTCGCCTTAGTGGCCAACTACGGCACAAAGTATAAACGAAACAAAAGAGCTTTATGAAGCGAAAGGAAAAACTTCTACTTACCGATTCAGGGTTTGCATAACTAATGCAATAACATAAAACGACTTTTCTTGCGCGAACGAAACGAAACCTTTTTCCCTCCCCCAACTCTGTTGTCAGTTTCGTGAGATACGTGGTGACGGCTGTCGGCTGCTCAACTCAGATGGTTCATCCGCTCATGCGTGTTTTGCATTCAGCGTTGCGTGGCGGAAAGTTTTGCAACTTTTAGGGTTGCGGGGCGGGAGGACGAAGCTGCCACGATGATTCGAAACAGTTCTGACATGAGCTTTTATGTTTACGGAAGCGAAAACGCGAGAAACCATCCGTCGCAGAAAAGGAGTAAACAGCGGAGACACTAAAGGAAGGGCTAGGGAAAAATGAGAAGCGTGACGGCACGGCCGCTTTTTGTTGTATTTGTGTCTTCATTTTTACGCGGTGAACTACGTAGGGGAAGAATCGGAGCTGATTTCTCAACAGAAGAGAAATAGTGGCGTGATTTTGCGGGTCCAATTAGAAGTATATACGGAGTTCCCTCCTGCCTATAGTTTGTACCATGATTTACTGCGTATTACGTCTTTCTTTAATACGTCAAGTCAAGTTGCTCGTTGCTTATGCTGAGCAATTTTATGATTACAATAATATCCACACGAGTCTTTAGATTATTTTGTCTGTGTAGTATCGAGTTTTAATCAAAAGTGAAATAAAAAGAAATTGTGACACAAACCATCTAGCAAAGATTGTCAAGGCTTTTCGTATCGCAATTTCGTCGCCATAAACACACACACACACACACACACACACACACACACACACACACACACACACACACACACACACACACACACACACACACACACACACACACACACACACACACACACTACCGATTGTACAAGCTTGCATCTATCTATCTATCTATCTATCTATCTATCTATCTATCTATCTATCTATCTATCTATCTATCTATCTATCTATCTATCTATCTATCTATCTATCTATCTATCTATCTATCTATCTATCTATCTATCTACGCACACGCACACACACACACGCGCACGCAGAAGGTGTTGGCTGGATACCCGATACCCGAGCAAAACATATCTCGTGCTAGTATAAAGTACAGAAAATGAAAGGTTCCCTCTCGCGCTTGTACGGGGCTTTGGTGGGCAAGACCCATTCTCGCTCGTAGGGCTATAACACGTGGGTCTCGGGGAAACATGAACACCCAATCGGCATGCTTTCATTTTACTTGCAAGTATGCAACGCCAGTATTGCAGTCTCCGAGGCTGGTGAAAGAAGCTCAACAGTATAGTCATATATTTCACTCAGCTATTATAAACCTCAATGTGCGGCTAGTTAATTAGTAGAGTTATGCTTAGTGGCGCAAAAGCAACCAGGGCTATGCTTCGCCAGTCACAAGGTGATAAATTACGCTTATAAATGCAGCATAAGCCGCAGGACTTAGAACTCATCGAAAACATGTGTTTCATCTCAAAAGCTGATTGCGTCAACCAAAGGCAGAATGAAAAACGTTTGGAAGGAGAGGGGAGCGCCTACAAATCAAGCATTTATTGCTTGTCTAACTTCCTCTGTAGGAAATTAGGACGCCAGTAAATGCCCATAGGAGACCTTCCTCTGAAATAAAGAAGTGTTAAGCTAGAGTCATGTGACTTACCATTGCAGCCGGCAAGAGGAATAACAACCAGCAAAGGAAACAAGCCATCTTGCGACACTAGAGAAATCAATTCAATTTCAATTCGTTTTGTTGTTTCAGGGCCTTTGTTAGGTTTTCTTTTTTGCTATTGAAGAACTGATGGCGTGCGTTGCGCACATTCACTGCACTGTCGTCAGTACGCTTAGCCTCGAAGGTGCGTTCGCAGATGACGCGTGCGCGAGATGGTGAAATAGTCACGCCGCTAACGCACTGCGCATGCCGAGGCTCGTGTTGGTGTAGGTAGGCGTCACTGATAGCACCGTGCGACACGCGCTCCCGTGTTCACGCTCACACGTGCTCACGACAGCAAACTGGTAGGGTCATTACGCCCGAAAACAGATAATGAAATAATAATAATATATTGAACTACAAGTTACCCTTACCGTAGAAGACAAGTAAGTCTTACCGTTTCGCGCTCCATGGTGGAGCACGAAACATGAAACAAGGCGACTTACAGAAAAGCAATGCACTCGCGCACATTTTCTGCGTTCATCATGGTCAGATAAGTTGTGCCCTGCATGGCGAACGCGTATTCACGGAAGGCTGCTCACTGAAGCGCTCACGCCAGCGGCGGTGTGTTGCGCACTATACAGACTTGCCTGGCTGTAAAGCGGAACGGCTTCAACGGATTTCTTCGCCGTCACATCAACTGCTGCAATGGCATCGCATTTGAGTGCACGGTTGCCATTATGCGTACAGCTCTTGCATTTGCGTACAGTAGACATCACCAAGTTCAATTATATGGCTGGCAGGGCTGTTCGCTAATCTCATCAACGCTTGTCGCAAATCCTGCCATGCGTGCAGTCGTGCGCAAACATAGGCAAATTGGGAAGCATAAAAGCTCGGTTCCCAGCTGGAAGGTGGTAGAACATCAGCACTTTTAATTACCGCGAGCGCCCCCAGAGCAATAGCGCCGGGGGTTTGTACGTATAATGCTTCTTTTGTACGCTTTACAAGAGGTAAACTTTCCGCACGTGTGGAAGAAAATTGCCTTCTCTCATTTTTTTTCAAGACATTTTTAGCCTCACTTTCCTCAGAACTATGCAAAAAAGTTCTCGTCACTGTCTCCCTCACTAAATAATCATTAGTAGCGCAGCACGCTAGCATTCATGTTAATTATAACTGTCGTGTGATGAATGCTGCGCCAAAGGAAAGTATCAGTGGTGCAGGTGGCGTCAAAGGAGGGGTCTTTCCGAGGAAACTGGGTTGACGAATAAGTATTAAGACGCTTCTTTGCGACGCTAGGCGATCATTTATGCGTGAATATGAGGTGTGATGCAGCACTGCTGTGTTATAACTGGGATGCAAACAACTAACGCTACTTTTTCCGATTGTTTGACGCATCTATAGGACAATATGTTAGGACTAGAAACCATCAATATTCAAGCGATACCTTAGCTGTGTTGAGGCAGGCTATGACTGGTCTTCATGCTTATCTGCCAGTTACCCCTTACAATTTACGCGTTATGCAGAGGATGAGCTTTGAGTTATCAAGTAAAGTCCTTTGTTACGGATTTATTTATTTATTTATATATTTATTTATTTATTTATTTATTTATTTATTTCTACTTCAACTTCACAGGCGTTTGAAGAGGTTTTACTAACATCGTCATCGAAGCCCCAGGACAATGTTTAGTTATGCGGCTGCGACCCGGCCGTTCGTACAAGGAACAGCGACAGCGCACAGGAACAAGGTGCGAAGCATGAACACCACAGTTAAGTCGCGCTTAGCGCATGGCGCAAAAGTTACTAAAGGTATGCACGCCAACCACGGCGAGATAAAATTCCGTAAGTGTATTTGCTCGTCCGCAATACAAGACACAAGATACAAGTATTTGATCCAAGTATTTGATCCTACTATAATGGCACCAACCTCTCCTATTTCATCATTTCAATAAGAAAAAAAGTATTTGATCCTGGCTGCACCAATCGCTGCGCGCCGTCATTTTCTCAGTTATGCATTCCCGAATGGCATAGCTTGTTCGACAGGCCTGCATTATGTCGTTTAAGCAAGTACCAATCAGCCATCGAATAGCGTATCCTCATCAAGCAGCAGTAGTAGCACCAGGTCTGGCTGGCATCATCTGTTCCGTCGGCGCCCGTTGCGGCATTTGGGAGCACAAGACTAGACGACTCGTTCTTCGCTCGCGGCTAGACATCGCCACCACCATTCAACGAGAGGAATGCGTGATGCACTCTCACCCTGCGGCATAGGGATGCGAGAGCAGATTTCGTAAGAATTCCAAGCTGTTCTGTGGACCGTGTTTATGAGCGGTTGAAGCAACATCACTGGCCGGTCTCCTTCGCACTCAGCCCTATAGACCATTTCGTTGTTTACTTTACTACGCCATAACACCCTCAATATGTTGCACGTGAACGACCGTTCTTGCAATACGTCTATATGTTTAGTCGAGAACAACCCATGAATGCACGAAACCTGGAGCTGAACGAAAATCCTACAATTGCTGATGTTGCCGAAACATCTCAGGACGCAAGTTTATTCTAGGCCACTAGCAAAGCGTACACGTTCATTCGCTCTTATTCAGGAAAATTTCATATTGCCACTTAATTCTCTTTGTATGAAACCGCTTCAAATGATTCATGACATAAGAGTGGGTGATAACGTGGTAAATGATGAAATCACCAGCAAGTGCTAAACGAAACACTTTCAAACACTGCGTATGAACTCGTAGTTGTAGCGAAGTTGTCAGTGCATTTGTTTTTCTTTGTGGAAAAGGAATACCCCAATAAAACCAATCCTAAATTGATCTTTTAACTTTACATACCACAACGTAGTGCTGCGTCGTCGTGTTTCTCCCTTCATTCAGAGTTTATATTGTTATTGCGCTGTTTTGTAAACTACGATGAATCTTAACGAACTGGCCAAGCTTTCTGTCTTTTAACGTATTCTCGCGTAAAGTACACTCTAAATATATTGTCCTTTGACTCTTTTTTGCTACTCATATGACTCTCACATGTATAACTCTCTTTAGAGACGCATGTTGACTCTCTTTAGGAGAGTCGTTGGATGTACAACTCTCGTTAAAGAGACACGTTAGCTCTGTTTCGGAAAGTCGTGCGTCCCGCGACTCTCCTGAAAAGAGCTAATGTGACTCTCTAAGGTGAGTTACACATGCGAAATTCACATATGTAGCAAAAACAGGCAAAGGACACTTTTTTTAGAGTGTACTTTACGCGAGTACGTTAAAAGACAGAAAGCTCGGCCAGTTGGTTAGGATTTATGGTGGTTTCTTTTCTTAGAGTGTACGTAGCACCGCTACGATCTCTCTCTCTCTTTCAGCGCCACATTTCAAGCTGTGCACTTTGTCAAAACGGTGTCACAATGAATACACAAGTAAAAAAATAAGGTGGGCTCCTATTTGTTTTGATGATGCTTTAGTTTCCCTGCGGACAGATGAGGCAATTTATTGAGCTCTGAGAAAACTTTCCGAAAAGTGAGCGGGAAAAGCGTAAGTGCAAAAATTTGGCGGCAACCAGAAACTTATTCATTACTTACTGGCCGAGAGGAAGTGTCAGAACGATGGATACAGTAATATTGGGCAGAAAACTGAACCGGAAGTGTAAGACGAGCATCAGGTGACAGGAATAAAATTCGGCAGATCCCACGTACCGTGGGAGTCGATGTTATGCGAAGCATGCGGCGAGTAGGTGACTGTGGCGTAACTTTTTTACTGAGCGACACGTTACAAAATGACGCTAAAGATTTCTATAAATTTTATACGTACACATATATATATATATATATATATTGAAGAGCCGCATATGTGTTATATAATCAGTTGTTTACGGTTGGGTAACGCTGCCAATGGCAACGTAGGTATTACCAACACCAGAAGCGGTAAGCTGATATGTAGTGCTTATACGTGTCCCGAGAACGCACGCACGTTTCACGAACCCGTGTGCATGTGTGCAAGAAGTTCTTGACAGTTCATGAACAAGGGCATTATCACCGTGATCTTTGAGCACCAGCAACTGGTCATGACTTGTTATAGGATCCGGTCGTGATCGTGGTGACGAGGGGTCCATGTGTAGTGAAGTATGTGGTATAGTAGAGCTGTTGGAATTCGTGTATGCCTCGGTCATTTCGTCGACTAATTGTCTGTCGACAGAGCCGGCGACATGTCGGAACCTAAAGCCACCCTTCGCGTTGGAGAGGTATAGGCCGTCGAGGCTGGTAGACCTGGATAGTGCTACGTAGACCAACATCAGTGGATGGTGTTTGTCGTATTCGTAGACTATCATATGTGGCCTACGTAGCCTAGTCTACAAAGCGGCTGTCAATCAATCTGGCATCATCCTCGGTCAGCATGAGGCCATCGCCCAGCCTCGTAAGAAATGAAGAGGACACTGCGTCGCTCTGGTGGACGAAGTGCACTTTACGGTGCGGTGATGTGGATATCATATATAACTTTCAATAATATATTCCTCCGGGGTCGAGAAATGTTTCAATATAGCTTGCTGAATCACAGGAATACAAACGTAATGTTTATTTGACTGCTATAAAAGCGGAGCCAACACTGGAACTACAGACGTTAATCTGATATGACGCCTCTATCGTAGGAGTACACATCGTAGGAGTGTCATGTAGAGTTTAATGCTTTCTTGTAAAATTAGATAGCCAGCACCACAACCACAATTGACGTTGCACCGATAATACGCCTGCATAGGCTGTTTTTCCAAACGAGTTTATAGACCTGGCGTGGCTCTGTGGTAGAATACCTCATTGCCACGCAGAATTCTTGGGTTCGATTCCTGCTGGGATCCTAATTTTCATTCTTCCCATTCGTTGAGTCAACGCTTCCGACGTTGGTTTTCCTTGACGCTCTAGCATTTAGGTTACCAATGTCTGTTCTCGCCGCTCCTGGGTAGATATAAACTGTCAATCACCTGTGGCGCATACCCGTACACCGCGGCCCGTGGTAAACGGGTATGTGCCACACGTGTCTAGTGGGAAGGGTTTGACAACGTACGCGACAAGATTTTAACGTTATTCATGTCATGACCTGGCAATCATATTCGTCAAATCCTCTTACGCTCCCATGCAAATTCTGGTCTACACCAAGTTAAGGAGGCGATCATGAGAGCACCCAGACGTAGACGCCTAGATAGATAGATAGATAGATAGATAGATAGATAGATAGATAGATAGATAGATAGATACGTAGATAGAAATGCTCAAAGTGCCAGAGGTTCGCTAAGAAATGCTTCGCATTTAATAAAAATATAGGAAGTTCTTGAATTAGAAACAACTCAGTAATGGCCGGAAATGGCCAAGGAAAACCCCTTCACTAAAGCACTAGATAGATACGTAGATAGAAATGCTCAAAGTGCCAGATGTTCGCTAAGAAATGCTTCGCATTTAATAAAAATATAGAAAGTTCTTGAATTAGAAACAACTCAGTAATTGCCGGAAATGGCCAAGGAAAACCCCTTCACTAAAGCACTTTCATCGAGAAGAATGAGCCTTCTGAAGTCATATTTTGTGTTCTCTCTCTAAAGGTGGTCGCTACAGAAACTGAAGAGCTGCAGAAGCCAAAGACTAAGATGTTGTGCTGGGTTAGTTGTAACCTGATGCTTCTATGTGCTTATGTTAATGATGCTTGCTTATGTGTGTGCTTATGTGCTTATGACAAGACGCTTATGTCAATGACATGGGGTTTTCCCCTGAGCGTTCTTTATGGCCATATCCACAAGTATAAACCATAAAAATGAACTTCAGCAGTTTGAGTACGGTATACGGCAGCCCAAACTTTCCCGATGCACAACGAGATAGGCGCACGACAATCGCTAACTCCCAACGAGTTCCGATCCAGCACTCGTTCTGTAACTCTCCTGCGGCGCCGTCAAACGCTTCCGCTGTTTTCGGAAACGCATTTCCGCCTTTTAGTTCCAAGATTGCGAAGCTTTCTCCAAGTTCTCGACGCTTTGCACTAACCTAACCGATTAAAAGACATAACTACAGTTCAGTGCTGGGCGGTATCGAAGATACATGTATCTTAGATACTATCTTAGATACTCTTTGGGTATCTTGTATCTGTATCGCGATACGTCTCGCAAGACGAGTATCTGTATCTGTATTTCCGATACATTCAATAATGTATCGTGTATCTTAAGATACAAGATACTCCTATAGGAACACCGCCGTACAAACAATAATCGCTGGCTCAACTCTGCTTCTCAAGGTGGTACTGGTGCTACTAAACCGCCTGAATAAAACTAAGCGCAGTGACATAATTTTATTTTTCCGCCAGAGTCCACCAGTGAGGGCAGGCGATGGGATGTGCGCGTCCGTTTTGGTGGAGCAGATGAACATGACAGCGCTCGCGTAGTCTCGACAGAACAAGCGCGCGAACGTCTACGCTTAGCTCACGCACCTTTCTTTACCTCGATTTTTTCTTTTTATTTGTACCAATGCCCTGACACTTACCCTTATCAACTGTCAAGCGCCGCGTAACACAATGCGTGCGCCGATTATCGTGCAAATTCTGATGCCGCTCCCTTGCGTAGTGCTTCGTTACGAAATCTGAAGCATATAGGGTTGCTTTGCGTCTCGTGACTTACACACATCAGCGATTTGAAGGGTCTTGTGAATGTAAGTTCGACTTACATGCGATTGGCTTATGTGCAAATAAGATCCTAACTATAACACCACTAGTACCGATGCTAGATCTAATAGATGAAGCGCTTGTCTAACAGAAGACACGTTCGTGTACCGTATCTTTTCCTGCCTGCTGTAGATGGAATCCCGGCAGCGGTAGTCGCATTTTCGATGGAGGCGAAAATACTTGAGGCCCGTGTACTTCGATTTAGGTGCACGTTAAAGAACTCCAGGTGGTCGAAATTTCCGGAGCCCTCCACTGCGGCCTCCCTCATAATCGTACTGTGGTTTCGGGACGTTAAACCCTAACGATTATTATTATTAGCTTCCTGCTATCTTTATTCAAAGAGCTTTTGAAATCATAATTTGATTGTTAGCACAAGTGCTTTCTTAGTTGCCCTTCTTTTGCGTCCCGTACATTACCTATGGCTGTGAACTGCTTTTTTTTTTACAGTCTGGTTACAACAATACGTCTCTTGTAACGTGCTGTCAAAATAAGCTGTCTGCTTTATTCTTACTTTGAACTGTCTGCTTTATTTCTGCTACTGTTGACGCATTTATATTTCACTTGAGTTTACTGTTGTGCCAAGGCGATTTTGCAAGCAAATGTGTAAATATGTGGGCGCGCACTGAGTATACAGTACCAAACATCCTGCTTATTGCTTAGTAAAACAGTGAAATATAGCTTGCATATATATTTATGTAAATAATTAGGAGCCATATTAAAGCGTTAGGAAGGGGATTCGAGAAACATTGCTATATCAAACGATCCGTTTTTCTCATGAGCGTCCCAACGAGCCGTTTCAGTCAATTTTTCATAGGCACTAAATATTTTTATTGTCTTACATTAACAGGTAAGTTCACGATACTTCATGCTTAATTGTCATAGCTATTAGGGGTGCCGCCTGTATCGTGTTTCAATACTTATTCACGGTGAATATTTGATGCAGAACGGCTTTCCTATTTTATTTACATATATTTGTTTTCCTTTTTTAGGCCGCCCTAATTTTCTTTTATTATTACTAATCGCCAGGTAATCGGAGCTGTCTGTTGCAATAGGGTGAATAACAGTGATGTGCTGCGACGATTTGTGCAACTATACTGCCACGCGCTCTTATTTATTTTGGTTGATCGGGTTTAAACCGCAAACAAATTATTAGCAGCGCTCGGCTCAAGCCATGACGCGATGTTTAGGAAGCTTCGCAGTTGTTTCAGATTGCCCTGTTAAGATAACGCGCGAATCCCAGCCGCGGCAGCCACATTTCGATGGAGGCGAAATGCTCGAGGCCCGTGTACTTAGATTTAGGTGCAGGTTAAAGAACTCCAGGTGGTCGAAATTTCCGGAGCCCTCCACTACGGCGTCCATCATAATTATAGCTTGGTTTTGGGATGCAAAACTGCAGCAAGTATTATTAAAATTATGCGCAGGACGCGAGCGCTGTAGTTCATTCGGGAGCTTACGCGAGCACCGTCGGTAACACTGGAAGGTTAGATCATTGATGTGACCACGCGTTCCGCCGATGATCAGAATGCCGAATGCCAACGACATTTATTGCCACTATCAGTGTACAGCGTGCTTTCCTTGTACTGTGAGTTATTTAGTTTTCTAGGAACAAGTTTGCCCAATGAGCACTTTCGTCTCTACCAGAGTGACTGCCGCCTTCTTCATCGTCAGCACAACGTGACAATACAATATGTATTAGGCATTTCTGGGGTGAACATGTTCTCTCGTTGAAGAAAAATTTACGCCAGTAGATAAGTAGAACATGAAAAGTCATTGCAGTTTTATGAGCTGTACGTACACGCAATGCGTCACTAAAAATGTCTGTAGCAACGTTGCTGCTGCTGCACAGCGGTCATTCGGTATTGCCTAAACGGTCTTTTACAGACAAGGTAAAACTCCACGCTGGTATTTGCGCCGCCTTGCGAAGGCTTCTTATTGAAGTTCTTGTGATTAATGGCGACCCGCTAGCTGGTCGCCAAGCTGAGCAGCGACTCCCATCAATTACAAAAATGTCAAACAAGAGCCGCTGTCAGTGAAGAGCTGTCCTGTTAAGCAGCCAAAACAAAGCCCAATAAGTTCTGTCCGAAGTAAACTAATGCACTTTGAGCAAGAAGGACAAAACTTTTGAGATACTAACAGATACTTCATTAAAATGAAACAAAATCGGTCACATTAACGAAATTTTCAAGCAAACCTTTTCGTGCACAGGCATTCACTAAGTGACTACAATATGGGGGTCTAAAATAACAAATTTGCGAATGTATCGAAGTATCTTAAGATACAATTGGCAAGTATCGTATCGGATACAATCATTGCGGTAGTATCTTGTATCTGTATCTCCAATACTTCTTGTCTGAGTATCTTGTATCGTATCGCGATACAATTTCAAAGTATCTTTGCCCAGCCCTGCTACAGTTGAACAGCGAACAAAGCGCCGAGCGTGAACGCATGCTCTTACGACAGATGTAACCAGGCGTCTTAGACATTGCAAAGTTGCGCTCCCACGGGTCATAGAAAGACTGTTTCCCAAGGGCCGTGTATAGGAAGTACAGGCGTTATTCACTGCACATACAGTTACTAAGCTTTAGATGTTGTAGTTGCACCGCGACAGAAGCATGTGTTGAAACTGCGGAGCGTTCCCATATACCGGCTGTCCCAGCTAACTTGGACCAAGATTTCAAAAAAAAAAAAGAAAGCTCTGCCTTTTTGTATATTAGTGGTAGTCCTGTGCACATGCAACCTGTATTTTTTTCATCACTAAGCGCTAATCATTTAAATAACTTTAGTTAGCCAACTGTTTTATTCTTGCTCGAATCGGTAAAATATTAACTTTATGTTGTGCTTCGCCTCAAATAACCTAACTTACTTTTTGCTGAAATCAGCCTGGTTAAACGTGCGAACACGGCTGCGTTCGTTCATTTTACAGGTCTTCACGCTATTTGAAGGACGCGCATCAAAACACGCTGCTGACACGTCCATCATCGAGCGCGGAGCCCTGTACAATACGGTGACCAACGAACGCAGCCGTGTATCAACTAAAGAACGCTTGGAAGCGCTGCAGTAGTGGCGTGCGAGCGCGCGTCTATTTCATATTTGGCGTGTTTCACACTGTTTTTTTTTTTCGGAAAAACAACAAGCAGGCGCACTTCAGAAAAAATAAATGCTTGATACTGGGTTTATCTGAGGCGAGGTATTACAAAAAGGGTAATATTTTAACAATTCAGGCAAGAATAGAAAAGTTGCCCAAGTAAAGATAATTATATATATATATATATATATATATATATATATATATATATATATATATATATATATATATATATATATATATATATATATCGTGTTTGTGTCAGAGACACTTCGGATAATAAAATTCCATTATTTAAACGATTATATTGTAATGAGTAGCAGTTTAAGCTCGTAGCTTCAAGGCAATGCCTCAGTACTTTCCTAATTACTTTTGATGAAAATATTGTATGTTCACTTTCCTTGTTGCATAAAATATTGACCAAAAAAGGAGAAGAAAGTAACAAAGGCAAGTCAATCTGGTTGCTAAAGCAGCAGGGTGGAAATGAGGCAGGCCGCAGAGAGGCTGTCTAGCATCCAAACTCCAAGCCTTGAACAACATTGCTGGAAGGACACGGCCCTCGAAACTACAAACAAGAAGTGTCGACGAACTTTTGTTTAAGTAATTTCAAAGTAACTTCATTACTTTTAGAAGTAATGAATCCTTCCAGTAGTAACTTCAAATTTAATATAAATACTATTAAAAGTTGCACTAAAGTAATTAGTAATGTAATTTATTCACTTCTTGCGAGTGATTTTGCCCTCTCTGCTTACAGAGGCAATTTTTTAACAGAAGTCTGAATTACGTTAACGCATTACGCGAAAATGATAATGCGTTATATCTCATGTTATAGAACTTCATCTAGCAAACGCGGGGGCGCTTGCAGAACGTTTTCAGTAAAGTCCCTTGATATATAGAAAGTAGCGACACTCTCCTCCATATCCTCTCCCAAGTGTCCAACCCTCCTCTCCCAAGTGTCCAAACCGTATCTATCTCCTCTCCCAAACGACCACCGTGCGGGCGCCGGCCCTACAACCCGGCTCGCGCTACTTTCCTATCAAGAATGCTATGTCACGCTGATAACGCGCGCGTTTCCCAGGCGACGGCCCGTGAAGCGGGGAGGTGGAAGGCGGGAGAGGAGGGTGCTCGGCGTGGCGGCTCGGGTTAAAGAAAGACGGTACTTTCCCAAAAATATCCAGGGACTTTAGTTTTCAGGAGTGCGCGTGCTTTCAAAAGTCCGGTGTATACACGAACGCGACAAACGAACCGTGACAGCGGCTCGTCTGCCGAGTCTGTACATGGCCCCTCTGTGTCGCTGCTAGCGTCTTTGGGATACATTTCGCTCGCAATTTGAAGTGCGTGTCTGTGTGCCGCTTCTAGTTTTCTCTTTTATGGAACAGCTCGAAACTATTTTTTTTTTTCGTTTTTACTTAAATAATGTGCAGCGGCAAAGTCAGAAAAATAGATGTAAGGTCATCGTGTGTTACTTGCGTACATTTTATTGGTGCTACCGTAGAGTAATCATCCTGTGACGACGATATAAATCAACAACTTCACCGCGAGCAAGTGCCGAGAAAGGAGTGAGCATGTGGAATGCATCTCTCGGCAAAATATAGTCATGGCGGTCATTTCACGAGACGTTAATTAGCATATATTGCAACCGGCGTTTAAGTGTTTTGCAGCTCAGATTTTTTACATATAATGAACTTAATCGAAAGAAATCGATATAATACCCATACCTACGCTTCCTTGGTTAGCACAAATCAAACATTTCCAAGTGTGTTATCATAAATCAGCCTATTTACGTCAACACTAGGTCATAAACGACTCCCAGTGACCTCCTAATTACCTCGTTATTGATTCAGTCAGCTTTATCTCATGCGTGCAACTTGTCTGATCACATTAGAGTACTTCAACTTTACTTTACTTAATGAGCTTTCGCCTTAACGCGGTAGGAAGTTTATTGTATTAGCATGCTGGAGTCTACGTACATTACCTACCCAACTCTTCTTACTCGTTTCAGTGACAAATATGATAAGTACATCCCGAATGAACACATTTTCCTGATTGGTAATGCGATGCCTACCGCTATTGATTCCACTACTCGCTGCTTGGAAAGAGAGTTTCTTCTCAGCGAGTCCAGCGCGCCCTGATCACTTTGATAGTAAGGCGTCAATTATCCCTTGATGATGAGCGCCTGAGCTCCTTCGTGATGAATTTCTACCAACCAGTTGAATTTCCTCTCTTTCTTCCTATTTAAATCCCGCACTCTTCAGCTGGATATGTTAACAATCGCAGAAAAGAACGTTTAATGTATACTTATTTGGCTAAGGTAGCGGTAAGTGGCCGCACGATATTTAAAAATACTTCAAATATGAGCTCCAACTATGTTAACTGTTTTCTAGATATTCATCTTCCTATTTAAGTCAACGGGAACAACGGGAACCACATCACGTGTATTAATTGCACTAATGGCGCAGAATCTTGCCATGTAATGTCAGCATCACAAGAGCAAAAAGCTATTGCTAAGCAACGTGAAACTGAAAAGACCAACATGCGCTTTTGTAAGATAGAGAGCGAGACAGAAAGAGATTTGAAAACAAACAGAGCATTTGCAATGAGGGGTCACTTGCGCACTAGATGATTTTCTTTATGTCTAATAAAGACACACATCTTACGAAGTCCTACAAATTTGCAATTTATGCGACACATAATTTACATACAGCGTTCTCGCCAAGATCAGCGGTATCGAGACTTCAGCCAAAACTGTGTTGAGCAGAGGCTTTTCGCTCAAGATAGAACTGGCGTTGCGAAAACGCTCTTTGTATTGCGATAACAATTATATGGACACCCTCGAGGAACTTTTGCCGCCGCCGTCATGTCCCGTAAAAAATCCAAATTGATAACATCCCTCCGCGTATCGTATGTTCTACGGCGGGTAAAAGCGCGCAAGCGCGGGTGACGAACGCGGCTGAAGCAGAGATCAAACGAGCCCGCCCATCTCCGTCTCTCGGAGGCCGCATGCGATTACATCATCACGCTCGGGAGGCCTACCATGGAAGCAGAGAGGAAAGGCCCCGCCCGTCTTGAACGAGTATGAAAAGAAGATGCGAGGGAGGGGGTGTCGTTCGAATAGCAAACTTTTGCACTTTGAGTCCTAGGGTGCCGTCGCGGTTGCTGGCGCTCGTGCTTTCTCGGCAGCCATCACGGGCGGCTCGTATACCCCCATCTACGTGCTGCGCTCTCAACGCGACGAGACTTCGCAGAAAGAGCATATCTCCCTGAAGCGGTCTTATTCTCTATCACCAGCGTTGTGTAGAGTTACGCGAGATCGTATGCAAAAGTGTTTGCTGTCAGCCTCCTTTCGTATAACATTACAATTTGTTGCTATCGCATTCATTGCTTCGCCCTTGCGGTGAAACAGTGACCTTTTTTACAAAATTGACACCACATATTTCAACTATATGACGGTTCTGTGTTTGCACAACCTTCGAGTGAATTACCAGCAAACGCGGTACTTCTCAGCACGCATCGAGGCAATAGGAATTTTGCAAACTGCGACAGACTTGCCCATTTTATTATGGACACAACATTAACACAGAAAAACGCGCATAGTTGCGTCACGAAACATACAATGTGCATTGCCGCAGATACGCTTCGGAGTGGCGTTGTTGAAAATTGACGCTGACACTGGACGCTGGCGGATGCACGCCCGCCCTCCTAACTGCTCACGCCTGATAGCCTGCTGCCGCACGTGCGCAAAATGTAAAAAGTAATAACGACATGTAAGCTTCGGTGCATCCGACGGCCGTCCAATTATTATTGTCGATGCGCCAGCCGCAGAATTTGTCGACGCGAGCTTTCCTTATGTGTGCCTGCTTAAGGTAAAATATTGGGGATTCAGGAAAGGAGCTGCCCTTCCTTGTGCGCGCCTGCTGATGTATGCATACTGTGCGCAAGTGGCGGGCGTCTCCGATTAGGCAAAGGTGGGGAGGGGGCTTTCGTCGTCCTTTAAGCCAAACGTACGACACCTACTGAAACTCCTTTTTGTGTATCAATCAGTCTATGCGTGCAATTGAGGCTATGGTTGGTTTGTGTATAAGGGAGCTTATCATAACTCATAAATACACAGAAAACATATTTACACCCTTCATGGTTTACGTTGTCCGTAAACAACAACCGAAGCACTCGTCTGTACACATCATTTAGCTAACACTCTGCGCTCACTCATCTCCAGCCAGTAACGTAATTGTCGAAATATTTCAGTGAGTTATGCCCTCGAATAGGCTCGATAAGCACCACTGATCAGGGCATGTAGGAGAATAGCTGCCAACGTATGTTTTAAGTTATGTGACTATTTGATATCACGGTCAATGATTAATATAAACGCGAAAGTAAAAAAAGTCACACGATGCTTTGCACATTCCCCTAAGACAACTCGA
Organism: Rhipicephalus sanguineus; assembly: GCF_013339695.2. Lineage (NCBI taxonomy): Eukaryota > Metazoa > Arthropoda > Arachnida > Ixodida > Ixodidae > Rhipicephalus > Rhipicephalus sanguineus. The sequence continues at coordinate 99,300,632 of NC_051180.1, read as the reverse complement.
AGGCGAAAGTCATCCTCTGTTTTTCTTTTCAGTTAACTCTATTGATCCTCCCTCCTCCTCCTCCCCTTCGTTAGGTGGCGTTTTACTGCCTCCGGGATCGGCACCCCTTTGACCGAGCGAGGATGTCATGTCGTGACGTCACCTTGTGAGATCATGCTACGTGGCGTCAGAGTGCCGGCATGATGACATCACAAAGTTTAGGAATATGTGATACCGTGATAACATTGCATCTCGTGATCATGACGTCATAGATCGCCATATATGTGACCTACCCCATGCGGAAGAACGCTTGCAACTACAGGTTTAGACACATTCTACATCTATAGTTAACGTTGTTGCGTTAAAATGCAGGTGTGCGCTGAATCGAGCCTCTGCCGCCAAAAAGATGGTAAAAAAAATTTTCAGTCACATTTTTGTTTTGTTCTACGGTTGACGAGCCGATTTGAGGAAGTATAAAAGCCCCGAGGAGCGAGGGAAACCATGAGAAATAAAGGCGCGAAGATTTAAAGACTGCTAGCGACGACAAAGGAGAAAGGGACACTCTTCAGACGCCAGACAACAAAACGATATTCGCGACATTTTTGCGCCGTTCTCGCGCCAAGAGTTTTTGGCGGAAAGACCCAAATGCTCGGCTTAGAGTCATATAAGCTGCGCTAAGCGCAGGAAAACAGGAAAAAAGGATACAGAAGAACAGCTGTAGCAGAAAGATGCCTGTGCGAAACAACGTTATCAAACGAATAAAGAAATTGCGGAGAAATGAAAGCATGACAGCATTGTAAAAGCGCGAGGAATGAACGAGTGAAAAGAGAACTTTCTAGTACTTTCGTTCCCGTCGAGATTCCTTCTTAGGATCAAAAGGTGAAAAGAAAAAAGAAAGGCTGCACGACAAGCACAGAAAGTGTTCTCGGTGTTTTGTAGACTGAACCCTCGAATCTTTGCTCTGACAAGACGTCTATGCTTGCGTGCTTCTGCGTTTTGCCCTAGGGCTCTCGCGTCATTTATCATCATCTCAGTCGTCTCCGCTCCAACGCGCGTCTACTATTTCTTTTTTTTTTCAACGTTGGATACTCTGCGACCGGTACAGCAGCCCTCCACAACGCCACATATCTATATGTACTGTACATTCGGACGGTTCTCATTTCAAGCGCAGGCCATCTTTCATTGTCCTGTTTACCTTGTCCTCAACCAACGCCGTTCTTGCCAGCTCCAGCTGGCTTTCGGACATCTGGGGCAAGGTATCTGAAATGAATCCAACCATACACCTGACGCGGCGGCTGCGTTTTCGATGGAGACGAAAATGATTGAGGCCCGTGTGCTTAGGTTTAGGTGCACGTTAAAGAACCCCATGTGGTCAAAATTTCCGGAGCTCTCCATTACGGCGTCCCTCATAATCATATCGTGGTTTTGGAACGTTGAACACGAGATATTATTACTATGTAGCAAAGCGTCCGAACTTGGTAATGGGTCGTCCTGTCGAGCACCTTCTAGTGGGTCGCCCTCTTCGGCTCGAAGAGAACGCAGCTCGCGCTGTAGTCGGCCCCGCCTTGACTGTCGCTGTATCGTCGAGTATCGTCGCCGCCAATAAACCTCTTTATAACTACTATTTAGCTGAGATTTTCCTCGTTCATTCACTGCGAAACTACGCGCAATTCCGGATAAAGTCTACGCAGCTGCGGGCGTTTTGAGCAGCCTGAACGATGCATACGCATCATGAAGTTTTTTCAATGGTTTCCACGAACTATAAATGCGGCTGCACCGACAGTTCTACAATATTGGGCTGTTTGTCTACAGCCTATCACCATTACAAAGACAGGTAAACTTCATCGAATAGCGACTCTTGATCCTTTATTTACAAACCAACCTTATCTTTGTCAAAGATATATTTCTGTTCTTGTTGGTGCGGCATACTTATTGTTAAGCTCAGAACATATATGAAGGGACGGGATGGGAAGGAACACATATACTAGCGTTAACTTCATGGGTGTTCTGTTATACGCAAGACCCAAGATGAAATCACACAGCTGATTACTGAATCATCCACTATGCATCATTAACTGGTAAGCAACTGTCACGCCTTGACGCCTCTACGCGTATGCGCATGCCCGAGTGTCTGTAATCACATGTGCAGGGGCGATGGAAATAAAGGCGAACAGTACGGCATCTACGTTCTCTACTGTTTCGCATTTCTTTAAAGCGGTTGTAGCCTGGATGGTCATAAAAAATTAAACCATCTCCCGCTAAAGGTGACCATGAGCCGATGCGAAGCCTGAGCACTTGCACGGCCGCTACATAAAAAAAGACAGGTGGCACTTGCACGATCGCGTTTCGTTGGCGTTCGTTGGGCATGCTACCGACCTCGCGTCGTGGAACGCGAAGACGAACGCTACGCGCGTCGTGTCCTCCCTCTAGCCTGGCCATTGGACAGATTTAGTTGAGCGTCCGCAACAGCGTACGGACGCAGCCTGTCATAGCAAATGGCTGGCAGGCTGCGTCCGTACGTTGTTGCGGACGCCCAACTAAATCTGTCTATTAATTCTCACAGGGCGAGCGAGGAACGCGGTCGTCAGACGCGCGAGAGGGGGAGCGTATGAGAGGAGAGAGGGAGAGGGGACGCGCATGCGCGGACGCTCATCACGGCGTTGAGCAGGAGAGGGGGAGGGGTAGTGGAGAGGGGGATAGGGGAGTGGAGATGAGTGTGTGGAGAGAGGGAGTGGAGAGGGTTTTGCGCATGAGCAGTAAGGGTGGTCACGCCGCACACCACCACCACAACAACCGGATTGAACTCCGCCATAAGATGCTTCGCATCTAAAACCGCTAGAGCCATCCATGATACAATCAAGGACCGTTCTAGCATCGTTTTATGGCCACCAAGGCCAGATCGCAATGAAAACAGCTCGCCGCACTGTTCGCATTTCTTTCCAGCCCCCATTTACGTACTTTTGACCCGCCTTAGAATACACCATTGTTGAAAGTTAGCGCTTGCTTGTGTGTGTTCCTTGCTGTCTCGTCCTGCCATATAAGTTCTGCGCTTAACACAGAGATATCCTTACCTATCTTTGTTTAATCATTCGTGTGAACATTAACGAATAATACAAGAGGCTGTGGCTGCTATAACTTGTGCGGCAACTTTGAAATGTGCGAAGCAGCTCTATCGTCTCTGCAGTTTGCCTTACCTTTAGAATGTACTCCGCAACACAAAGTTTCCTACAGTATTTACTAGGGCGAACTTTGGCGCTGCGATCGTTCAGCCACCATGGGAATGATGGGTAGTACATGGATTTGCCTAATCTTCGTGCTTGCGCCTTCGAACGCACTTGTGGCTTTGTTTATTGCTGCGTTTTCACTTTTGTTTCGGATAAAAGAATGGATCGTTGTGAACTTCGTGAGCTGATTTGAACTGGTGAGCCTAAAGATGTCAAGGTGGTGAAGTGGAACGGTTGAACGTTTGCTAACGTCATCTTGTGACAAACCAGCTGCAAGCGACACGGAGCCAAGCGGAGCCGAAAGAACGAGGCTTAGACAAATACATGTACAACCCATCTTTCCCATGCTGGCTGAAGCCCCATGCGTTGCAGCTCTCATAAACACTAGCGCCAGTTTTTCCTATAGGAAACACTATGCGCTGCAATATACTTAAACTGGAGGTGACATATGCAGTGACCTTTACCCACTATATAAAAATTGAGGCGTGATGCAAGCTTTTGCACGACCTTGATGTCCATATTTATATTTATGCATGGCATTAAGGGGTCAGACAGAATTATCGAAAATATTCAAAGAGCCTACAAAATTGGTCCCACATTTTCCGGCCGAAATACATTATCTTTGTGCCGAGCTCACGGTACATTACCCCGAAAGTTTCACTTTGCCAAAAGACCTAAATCTGCCTTTAGGGTCATTAAGCTTCATTTTCCTCACGAGCAGCCCACATTTAGAGATACCATTTTTTGTTCCAGATTTATTCTACATTTTTCATATCACTCTCACCCTACGGGGAATGTTCTTGCGGATATAGGTATTCTTTGCTGCTTTATTTTGCCTATCCAGGTCATTATGAAAGAATTCGTTCTCCTTCGCTGCCCCGCTTTGTCATTTCCGCGACCATCTTCGCTTTCGTTGATATTAAGCGTTCTTATTTCCCACCGGTTTTACTTATGTTGCCTGACGTTAGAAAGCTACCCAGTGTTCTACGGTTAGAGTAAAACTCCATTTCACAAAAGATGCGAATTGGAAGTTACTATACCTGTAACCTCCACCGCGAACAAAATCACGGTAGGTGCTTTTCTTGTTTTAAATGCGCAGCATTTATTAGCGATCCCAAGGCATTTTGAACGTATTAAATGCGAAGCATTTCTTAGCGAACCTCAGGCACTTTGAGCGTTTCTATCTACGTAACTATCTATCTATCTATCTATCTATCTAGCCGCCTACGTCTGGGTGCTCTCGTGATCGTCTCCTTACCTTGGTGCATACCAAATTTGGTGTAGGAGGGCAAGAGGGTTTGCCGAATATGATTGTCTGGTCATGACATGAATAAGCTGAAAATCCCGTCGCGTACGTCGTCAAACCCGTTCCTACGGACACGTGTGGCACATACCCATATAGCACGGGCCGCGGTATGCGGGTATGCGGCACAGGTGATTGACAATTTATATCTAAGCAGCAACGACGAGAGTAGACATTCGTAATTTAGGTGCGAAAGCCTTAAGAAAAGCCGACGTCGTCAGCGTTGACCCGACGACTGTAAATAATAAAAACCAGGATCCGAGCAGGAATCGAACCCAAGTATTCTGCGTGGCAGTCAGGTATTCTACCACAGAGCCACGCCAGGTCTCGAAACTGCTTTGGAAAAAGACCCCATGCAGGCATAATGTCGGTGCAACGTCAGTTGTGGTTGCAGTGCTGGCTATCCAACTTTACAACAAAACAATAAACATTACATATTTATTCCTATCAGACAGTCGTCAAGTCCGATTATTGTCAATTGCAGTTCAAGTGTTGGCTCCGCTTTTATAACAGACATTTGAAATCCTGTGATTCAGCGAGCTATATTCACGCATTGTTCGACCCCGGAGGAATAGGCTGACGAGTTTCTTTTGATATTCACGTCGTCGCACTGTAAAGTGCACTTCGTTTAGATAAAACTGACGTCTGTGCTCTAACGCGACTTCTGACGTTACGTCAGACCATATGTTCCCTTTAAACGCCAGTGTAGTCGACGTTCCTGGTAAGCCCACGATGTGTACACAACCACTTCCCTTCCCAGCAGGATCCCAGCATGAATCGAACCGAAGCGTTCAGCGTGGCAGTGAGGTATTCTACCACAGAGCCACGCCAGGTCTAGAAACTGCTTTGGAAATACGTCCCATGCAGGCATAATGTCGGTGCAAGGTCAGTTGTGGCTGTGGTGCTGGCTATACAATTTTCCAGAAAAGCAATAAACACTACATATGTACTCATAAGATACAGGCGTCATGTCAGGCTAACGTCCGTAGTTACCGTGTTGGCTCTGCTTTTAAAGCAGTGTAATAAACATTACATTTGTACTCCTGTATGATTCAGTAAGCTATATGCATGCGTTTTCGACCCCGGAGGAATACGCTAACGAATGTTACGTATGATGTTCACATCATCGCACCGTAAAGTGCACTTCGCTGCGATAATACTGACGTATGTGCTGTAGCGTGAGTGCTGCCGTTACGTCAGACCATAAGTGACCCTCTAAACGCCAGTGTTGTCTACGTGCCTGGTAAGATGACGATGTGCACACAACTACTACACTTACAAAAAAAATGGCCGCGTATCTGCGTGCTCCGCTGCAAATGCCGTCTAAAGACGATAGAGGAGGCGCTGCGTGAGATATGGACGCCATCTGGTAACACGTCGGGAAACATGAGCTTGTGCAGAGGGTTTCCTTCCTACGTGGCAGAGGGCGTTCGTCGGTGCGCATTGGCATTTTCAGCGCAGCTTAAGAAAGTAGGGTCTTTAGAATTACGTATCTATGTATTTTCTATTAAAGGAACACACCACCTAATACGTAGTGATGTTGCGTCTCAGATATGTGTAATATTTACTTTTTGATCGACAACGTTCACAAGTATGAACAGCCGTACCAGTTCAAGATGGGTGGGCGGTAAATAAGTGGTTCGACTTTGGCCGGGTGGCTGAATCGGGTCACAAAAAGACGGACAAACAGACAGACAGACCAAAATTGCTGCGTTTAAGTTCCCCAAGAAAGACTATCGTCTTTAAAGCACGTCGATCCACCTTGTAAGGCTTAGCTCAATGCCAAAAAATGGAGCCTAGAACTCGCCGACTGCTTCTCATGAAACCGATTCTCACAAGGCGTGGGATCTGCCGATTTTTTTTGTTTCCACCTAAATAAATTGCTTTGGAGTAAATTTGTCGTCTCCGGCGGCAGTCCACATGTTACATCGCATAATCATATTGCTTCATCTGTTCTTAACGTTTGTGTAAATCTAGTCGTCCTATTCAGTGTCTTTCCTTGATGGTGCCTCGTTCCGAAATTTTCGAAAGTCTAGCAAATTTTAGGAAAACGTAAGAAACCAAGTGATTTTAGATAAAAATAGAATGACAGATCTATTCATATCGATCGTGTCATAATCTTAAAACGCCATGCTCTTATCTTTGCTTGCTTCACATGCACATTCATATCTCATTTTTCTAATTTTTTTAGAATGCCAACAAGTAGCTCTGATGTTTCAGAAATGTTGTCTGCCATGTTTCAATTTTTCATTTTTATTTAATGACACGACCTGCTGCAGCAGTTCTTTGTTTGCTTAATAATTTTACGTAATATAATTATTGTAATATGATATAGTTTACAGCGCGTTTTTGTAATATATTAGGCTTTAGTATGTCAAACTCTTCCTTCTAATAGGTTGCTTTTATGTAACATGCAAATTATTGTTAGCATAGTGTTTGAAATCAGCGTATTTTACTTGTATACCTCGCTTTCTTATTATAGAGTGTTCGTACTTTATTGCGACTACTAAAAATATTGCTATATGAAAGTATCCTAGTAAACTAAATAAATGAGCAAATAAAATTTGTATAACCTCACCAATTCATGCTTCTACACTAAGCGCGATCATGGCCTATGAAAATCTGGAGGTGACTGCGCGTACCTGAGGTAGCCATGTATTTTAAAAAGCACCTCCAAACTCACTCATCTGAAATCATCTTTTTTTTAACAACTGCAACTTAAGCAAGGAAAATTGCGACTGTTTTTTTTATATAGCCTCCAGTGGTATCGTCACAACGCAGCTTTTCGTATACTGTGTAATAATTACGTGACAAATAATATGGTTATTCTTTAAGGTATACTTTAATTCTTAATAAATTTTTTGTCAACGAGACGACTGATTGTGCTACTGCTAACCTGTCACTTTTCGGAAGCCGGAATGTGCACTGCTGTCAAGACGGACCGCTGAATAACCAACAAACATTGTGAAATTAGTTATTTGTTGTTATTTGTCAACGCTATTTTTCTCACCAACCCATAAACTGCGCACCATAACAACGATCTTGCAAGGAAACTTGGTTGCGCGCGAACTAGACACTGCAGGAACGCGAAAGACAAGGACGAGTGCTCAGCCGTGTCTTCTGGGTCTTTATCTAATTTGGGCGCCACCAATTTTACTTGGAAGTATGAAACAACTCAACCAGCAGAAAGTTTTATTGAACTGTAATAACCATACTTGCATTGCTTCTTCCGTGCCGAAAGGTTTTTTTTCTATTTAAAGAGCACAACAAACTATCAACATAATACAGCCATGTTCCTAAATCTGGAGTGGGGAAAGTCGACTAGGAAAGAAGGTGTTTAAAAAGCTCAGATGCGTCGAAGCTCCCGACGGCGGACAGCAGTCGTTCATAAAGCTCAAGACTGTCAGGTATACAGGAGCCCACTTCGTACATGGGAAGACGAGTCTGTTGGAAAGAGCGATGAGCGTTGCGGCATAAGCCCCACCTTGGAAAAGCCAAAAATGGCCATGCGTGAGAAGGGATGATCCAGAGGTATAGGCTGAGCATTATTTTTGCTGTTCATGCTGCTGCCAAAAAGTGCACGAAGTAGTGGTGCACAGATCCTCCGAGCTGCCATGATTCTTGCTCTCAAATTTTGCACCTTCACGATAAAGCATGACCACTTTTTTTCGTGGCATGAAAGAGGTTATGCCAACAAAAAAAAAATAAAGGCTAAAAGGGAACTTTGAAAGCGCCCCTATAACGGCTTAATTCAAAATGTTTGTTACACACTGGAAGTTGTAAGATGACGTCTACAGAACGCGTTAGGAAAAAAGATTTCTCAAATCGGCTCATCAATTGGACAAGTTAGAAAAGATTTAACTGTCCTGTTACACTAGTTCCAGGAGGCAGGCTTCGCTGCCTGATCCGATGCTCTCTCTCATTTCTCCGAGTTGCGTCCACAAGCATCGTACCTTGTGAGAGTTCTCTCAAAGGCAGAACGCATGAAAGCGCGTCACCTCCATACGACGAACCTCATCCATTTTTTCCCTTTCTCTTTCTTTCTGCTGTGCTTCGCGACGCAAGTCCTGTGGCGGCATACCGTGGAACTGAATCTAGAACCGAAGTCACGAGCTCCGGTCAATGATCGTCAGCGACGTTGCAAGCAGTGCAGTTACGCATTGCATGCGAGCGTGGGACTATCTCTCTTTACCGAACTTCCATTCTATAGAAAGAATTTCTATCATTCTATCAAAATGTCAGTCAATCTTACGCTACGGAGATATCTGATACTTGTGAGACAGATTCGCCATTAAGAAATGTATGTGCGACACTTCTTAGTTTTCCATGCCCGAACCTGTTGAGCTGTTAGAGGGTATTACGAACGTGCACATAGAATACTATGAATGCTTAAAAATTACACCGCTGTGTCTGGTCAGTGACGACAGCGGACCATTAAGAAAGGGAGAGAGGGCTGGTGGGACAAACCCTTCTCCTCTTTCTTGCGATGGGCAATTTAAAAGCTAAGTTCCACTTGCCCCGAACTACAACCACTGCAGAAAGGACAGAACTGTCTCCGAAATGTAGGAATATTAAAATAATGTTTTTTTTTGTTGGAGCCACTATAAAATCCCAGCAGAATGTTATTGTATTAACTGGTGTTAGACTATTTAGAGGCTAGCTTCTAAAGCCTATTTATACGTGTACTTTCTAATTTTATTGTTTGTATATACATCCATAGAAGTGGCGTTTCTGCTAAATGGCCTTTGACAAAACTTTCTCTTAACCTTATTTTTAACTTCGATACACGCCCTAGAATGATGACGCAAAAAGGGCATATTTGAATTATTCGTTTCATTATTCAGTAATGAAGTTTAAGTGTAGCCGCTCCCTCCTAGCATAAAGAGCACGCACAATAAAAAAATAAAAGAAAATAAAAGATCTCTGCAAACAACTGGATTGGTTTCATACACGCATGCCACTTGGCAAATATCTTGCATTCGCTAAACTTCCGCAGTGTCCTCATGCAGACGGCCGAGAAGGCTACAGCGTCGCCCACGCAAGATGTCAGAACAAAGGAGGCGTTCCGCAATGCCATCTTGCACAGGGTGACAGTTGGCGGTCTTCCGCCTCCCCGACTCGTTGTGCTGACTGCACACAGTCTTGCGGGGAGGCGCTGAACGCAATTTCCGGTGCGGCGTGGTGCAGACCATACAGGAAATCGTTCATACCGATAGCCGTAGAGCGCACTTGAGTGCGCAGTTGACGTTTCTTGAACACTGCCCCGCCACGGTGGTCTAGTAGTTATGGTGCTCGCGGTATTGAATCCCGGCCGCGGCGGTTGCATTTTCGATGGAGGCGAAAATGTTCAAGGCCTGTGTACTTAGATTTAGGTGCACGTTAAAGAACCCTAGTCGGTCGAAATTTCAGAATCCCTCCACTATGGCGTCCTCATAATCATATCGTGGTTTTGGGACGTTCAATCCCAACAATTATCTATTAGTTTCTTGAACACTAAGTGCCTACGACAGCGCGGTGAATCCCCATAGCATTGCCCATGCAGCCGACGACTTTCAGTAATCTGATTTGGTGCCAAGCGATCCACGGCATTTTTCTTTGAACCACGTGTTATAAGCTTTCATTATGTAGGTTCGAACTGCACGTAACTGCTTCCAGGGCCCCTATATGGGAACAACTTCGCCGAAGGTTCGAAAGATTTCACTGGAAGCAACGGATGCTACCTCCAACGTACCTCCTCTTCTAAATTGTTAGTGTATCATTATTAACGTACACTTGATTTTTTCAGACTGCAGTTGCGAGTACATTTGCTGCAATGCTTGTATCGTTGGCTTATTCGACCTCAGAATAATGTTTAGTCGTGTTACTTAAGGTGCACGCAATGTATTTGTGATCTGTATGATCTAAGAACTATAAACGTTTCGATACGTGACTGAATGTGGCATGAATGCGCAAGAGGTTTTTACGAAGGAAAATCTTGTTGGGTTTCGGTGAGCGTATAGCCTTCTCAGAATGAATGAACCGTATGTCCTCCCCCAATCTTAGCGGTGCCTATCTTTTCGAAAGCTTCACATTTTTCAGTAATTATTTGAGTGCAACGTTATTCGAAGCCACCGCCCGTATAAGACAACGGTAAGACCAGCATTACGACGCAGAACAGAATGTAAGCCCATAACATAAGAAGTATCAGTTGCCAGATCCACCTTTCATGCTAAGTCAAAAATGGTTTATGAGATTGGTGTCACAGTGCGAACAATATGCGGGTGTGAAATTGACCAAGGTTTGTTAGTTGGGTTTAATGGCGCAAAAGCGACAAAAGCTATGCCGTGCCAGCCGCAGGATGATAAAACTTTTATTCTGAGGTCAGGCTACACTGCAAAGAATGTTCCGCATAAAAGAATATTAGCTCCCCAAATGATGTATCTTGCGGAATGCGTATCACTATACTTTTTCAGAGTAGGCACACCTTTATGGACACGCGATAGTTAGCGCTGCAGACACACAGGTTACCTATAGTGGCGTTCACGTTGCGAGTGTGGGCCACTGCAAGTCGACCGAGGCAGCCGCCACACCTTACTCAAAACAAGAACAACCAAAGGGCGACCAGCGAAAACACTATGGGGAGCGACAGCAACAGACTCGGCGAGAGTATACGTGGAAACGGCATGCTCTGCCGCGCACAGAGCGCAGAGCTCACGCTATATCGCACAGGGATTATGAAACGCATCGCGACGCAAAAAGAAACTCAGCGGCAGGCTAACACCTGAAAGCGGAAGTCCGGGATTCTTTCGCGTGCTTCGCTCGGTTACCCTTCGATTCTGCTAGATACGGAGCGTCTGGAAAGAGTCAGGGAAAAAGGTGCCGCGATCAATGCCGAGAACAAAGCTCGACGCATCCTTGTAGGCGCGTTCCGGCCGTCCTTGTGGTGTGGGCGCCATGCACTACTCTTTGTTTTTATGTTTACAAGCTCCATTCCAAATGCAGAAACTATGATATTGCGAAAAGAAAATCGGGAAGTTTGAGCGTGTGCACTTCGTTCTGAGCCTAAGATTTCAAAAAACCGCATTCCGGAAAGAAACCACGCTTATATACATTTATTGCAAGCCAGAAATCGAAGGTAACACTGCGTATGTGGCAGAGAACGCTGTCTAATGCGTGCCTTCATTTATGACGAGTTGATACTCATTTTTTTTTTTTCTTTTTCGTTGCCTGGCTCGCTCTACTCCGTGATTGAGTATGTGGCCCTACCTCTACCAGCATCTTTTTGGCTCCGTTATTATCTCAAGCTAACAAACTTAATTGGTTAAATAGGAGACGCCAAAAAAATTTTGGTAAAGCGGAACATGTCCTCCGTGAAAAACATAATCAGTAGGGAAACCGATCAAACGCAGCCAAAACGAGATATGTACAGATTCTGACTTTTCCGCAATACGTCACATTTCATAAAAGAATGGAAGCAGCATAGCCGAACCCGTCACGAAAACGAGGCAACACTTATTTAAGGCGTATAATGATCTTTGTATATGTCATGTCTTGCTGCGAGCCGATTTGATGTAGCATCCGAAAAGCGCGACATCGCCAGAGACATTTGGGAAAGCCGCTATTACCATATTTATGTTTGTAGAACACAAAATAATTTCCATTTACTTAATTTTATACCGAGCAGTGCTGGGCAGTATCGAAAATACATGTATCTTCGATACTATCTTAGATACTTTTTGGGTATCTTGTATCTGTATCGCGATACGTCTCGCAAAGCTAGTATCTGTATCTGTATTTCCGATACATTGAAGAATGTATCGTGTATCTTAAGATACAAGATACTGCGACCGCACCACCACCATGCGAAGCAATAAACTTTGGCTGAGCTCGAGCTTCTCAAGCTGATGCTGCTGCCATTAAGTGACCGGAATAAAACTAAAGGCAGTGACATTATTTTATCTTTCCGCAAGAGGTTTCCAGCGAGGATAGGCGATAAGCTCTGAGCGTCCCTATATATTGGTTGAGCAGAGTTACGAGGTGGCCCTCGCGTCGTCTCGACAGACAAGCGCGCGAACGTCTGCGCCCAGCCGAACTTTTGTTTAATCGTTTTTTTTTTTAGTTTTGTCAGTGCCATGACACTTGGCACTTAGCCACTCTCCTCTGCCGCGTCTTTCAATGCGTGCGGCGTCATTCGCACACATGCTGATGCCACTGTGAAGTCATTATCGAAGTTCCTCTTGTGTGAGCCTTCGTTACGAAGTCTGAAGAATGCAAAAATGGCGGGTTGCTTTGCCTCTCGTGGCTTTCACACTTAGGCGATTTGAAGGATCTCGTGGATGTAGAGAGAGAGAGAGAATAAGGTTGAAAGAAAGGCAGGGAGGTTAACCAGGGCTGAGCCCGGTAGGCTACCCTGCACTGGGGAAGGAGGGAGGGGGAATAAAACTTAGAGAGAGGAGGAGAGAAAAGTCACTGTTGCCGTCGACGTAACGGTAGTTCTGCGCTTGACATCACAGGTGGTGAGTCAGTCCCGTGGCTGAAACTAGAGCAGCGCATTCGTTGCTTTATGCAACTTGTATGCGTGGTCCTATGCAACCATAAATCTTGTCGACGGTGAAGTCATGGTGGTGCTGCTAGTGTTCTCAAGCAACAGACTTCTGAAGGCTTGCGAGAACTGGAGTGAGTGTGTCCAGCAGTTGCAACAGCTTAGCACCAACGGTACCGATCCTGGATTTAACAGAACAAGCATTCACCTAACAGACGCTATCTTGGCTTACGTCTGTTTTTCTTTTATTCAAAGAATTTTTAAAATCATAATTTCATTGTTAGCAGAAGTTATTTCTTAACTGTCCTTTTCTATCCCGTACATTACCTATGTCTCTATAATGTTTTTTTTTTCTGCCGGTCTGCTTACTGTAATATGCCTTTAACGTGCTGCCAATGTAAGCTCTCTGCTTTATTCCTAGTTTTACCTGTCTGCGTCATTTCTGTCGCTGTTCTTCTTCAAGTGGAATATAAGTATATATACTTATATTCCACTTGAATTTACTGTTATCTAAAGGTGATGTTGAGAACAAATATATAATAATATGGGCGCACCTGGAGTATACAGTAACGATAACTCTGCTTATTGCTAACTAAATTAGCAAATTTGAGTTTGCATTACAATAACGTAAATTATTAGGTGCCATCCTAAATACGTTGGCAAAGATATGCGAGAAACACTGTTATGCCAAATGCTCCGTTTTTCTCATCAGCGTCCCAAAGAGTCGGTTTGCGCCATTTTCCATAGGCACTGAATTTAATTATATATCGTGGCTATTAGGGGTTACCCGCCGCGATGGTCCAGTGCTTATGGCGCTTGACTGCTGTCCCGAAGGTCACGGTAGCCGGATTTCAATGGAGGGAAAATGGTAGAGGCCCGTGTGCTTACATGTAGGTTTTAGAACCCCAGGTGGTCAACATTTTCGGAGCCCTCCATACAGCGTCTCTCATAATCATATCGTGGTTTTTCGACGTAAAACACAATTATCATTAGCTCTTAGGGGTATCTCCTGTATCGTGTTTCTCTGCTTATTCGCTGTGTTTGAACCGAAACCACTTTTCTATTTTACTTAGATATATTTGTTTTCGTTGTTTAGGCTTCCCTGATTCCTTTTACTGTTGCTAATCGCCAGGTAATCGGATGTATAAGTGTCAATAATGCGAATAGCGGTGGTGTCCTGCAGGGCTTTGCGCAACTGTACAATGCGTCTGAAACGTTTCTGGGTTGCACATGTTCGTGGTGACGTACACCTGTCCGGTGATCCGTTATTGCGAAAACCGTAATATGTTTACCGGCAAGGTAGAACTCCACAGCGGTATTTGCACCATCGTGCGGAGGCTTCTTATAGAAGTTCATATGGTTACTTGGCAACCCGCTTGCTGGTCAGCAAGCAGAGCAGTGACTAGCTCCCATCAGTTACAAAAGCTACAAGCAAGAACCGCTATCAGCGAAATGTATAAAGAGCTATCATGTTAAGCAGCTAAAACAACACCAATAAGTTGTTTCGGAATGAAACTGATATATATGTATACCTTCAATAATTACAATGCTTTTGATATACTAACAGAGTTTTCATTCAAATGAAGCACAATTGGTCGCAATTTTCAAGCGAACAATTGTGTGCATAGGCGTTTAATGCTGCATTGTATAGATATACATATATATTAACAAATTTGAGAATGTATCGAAGTATCTTAAGATACAATTGGAATGTATCGTATCGGATAGAATCAGTGTTGCAGTATCTTGTATCTGTATCCCAAATACTTCTCGTCTGAGTATCTTGTATCGTATCGCGATACAATTTCAAAGTATCTTTGCCCAGCCCTGATACCGAGTAATAGTATTCGGCGAGACCGAACACAAGAAAAAAAATGCACAAGTACAACCAACAATGTCGTTTTAAGTGATTTACACAACATGTTTATTCAGAATATCAGCAACACATAAGCTGGATGTTGTACTGGTTCAATTCGAGCACCAATTATTGTTTTTGGAGTTGCATTACTGACATATGATGCGGAAAGAAAGGAGCAGCTTGGCTTGGCATTTGGGTGAATGATAAGAAGTCTGCTGCAATAATATATGCTACAAAACAAGCACGAGAACAGAACAAAATGAAGAAAATCAGACATCGGCATCATACATGGCCGATCGGAGCAGCAGGCAAACTGATCAATCAGTAAGTTGGTAACAGAATTGCCCTGAACTTGGATGTTCGATCTCCGTCAAAAGCTGTCACATTCATACGTCAGAGGGCTGGCAAAAAAAATAAATGTGCTTCCCTAAAGTTCGTGATATTTTGATCAGACTGGCAGGAAGTTGAATGTGCTTCCAAGGTCAGCGTGAACATTCGTTAGGCCTGACTAGAAACTGGCGCTGGCCCTGACAAGGCTTCTAAGAAAAAATGTAAGACGGATACCATTCCCGGCGGAAATTTTTCTCTGTGCGAACGCTCCGTTACATCTGGCTGTGGGCTCAGCGTCATTAACAAACTTTCCTGACGTGAAAGCCAGGCTTTGTGATAGCTAAAATGAACTCATACTATATAAAATGACCTGTCGTCTCCCAAGTAAAAAAATATACCTGAACGTATAGGCGCCAGGATGATTGTTCTGAATCCCAGTCGACTAACTTCAGCCCGTGGATCTGAAAAAAATGTATTTAATTTACCTCGTAGAGCCAAATTGGTTACGCTGGGTTTAACGGCAGATAAGCGATAAAGGCAGTCCTTTGTACGTCACGGTGTGATGATATTTTGCTATCAAATGCAACAGAGATTGCAGTACTTGGCGCGCATTTATAGAACTGTTTAACTAAAATGCTGATGACGTCAACCAGAGGTTCTAGCCTAATAGTGACATTCATCTTCGGCCAGCTAATCAGTTAGTTCAATTGTGTTTAAGCAGTGGAGTGACATACCCATAGGGCCAATGGGGACGTTTTTCCGCTTCCGGCGACGGTGGCGGTTCCTGGGATGGGCGGTAGTTGACTGGATTTTGGATTTCTGCTGGAGGCGAGCCAATCCGAAAGGAAAAAATCCAATATGGCCGCGCCCGTTTGCAGTCGCTTCCTCGCTCGTGGTGCCGCCGGCCCCGCGGCCGCGACGTCGGTTCGAGCGTTTGCGCACTAATTGCTACTGCACTGTCTTCTCTCTTTATTGCCGATGTACGTACGTAATGTGTGTAGTTGTTTTTCTACTTCGTTGTAGCCTCTGTGGTAGCATGGTGAATGGTGGCGAGCGGCGCCGTCGCAGCTGCATAGCAGCCGCTTTCGGCGCTCGCTCGAGAAGCAAAAAGCGCATATAACTTTCTTCACATGACATTTTATTGAAGGAAACGTAAATTGCTGCACGTTTAGGCAATATTTGGGCTATAATATCGGTAACAATAACAAAAGAAAACGAAAAAGATTCGAAATACTGCTGTGGTAAAACCTGAATACGGGAATGCGTACATCGAGCACGCGTACAATATAAATAGGATACGAAAACGCATAATACAGCATAATACAATCACATAAGCAGGGTAAGCATATAAAGTGCTACATCAGCGTAAATAAGTGTACACATACGAGTTGTACAGATTATGACTAGCAGCATGAAGCGAAACAATCCCGCGCATTGAAATATATCATACTGTGCAAAAGATAATGACGCAACGCAAGCCGAAGAAAACAAGGGGTATAGGAAAAACACCCTTTCCTGTACTTTTTTTTTATTGCCCTGCGTTGTGTCACTCCCTTTTGCACATACACACACACACATACTTTTGCATATATGTACACAGAAAGTGCACCTAACAGTCATAGCCTTTGGCTCATGTAGACGAACCCATGGAGCATAAGTAGATCAATGTCATAATATGCTGCAGTGCTACAGCATATTATTTTGTAAAAGCAGTGAGACAAATCTACCATTTGGCTCAGCTATCCCTGATCATGTTTTCCTCCAGGTAAATGTTTTGTAGGCAACTCACGTGATGTGAACAGGACACAGCATGCTTTAATTTTCAAGTAATAAAGGGAGAAGAACGCAACAAAGAGTGGTCTAGACTCAGTTGCAGAGGTGACCTTTGAAATTTGTGGAAACATTGTGGTTGTGACTGGTGCATAACAGGAATGATCACAGGTCATTAGTCAAGTTCGAAGTTGTGCGAAATACTCAAGGTAACATGAAATATACACGAAGATAAGCATCTTATCAAAGAAATAAGTAGAGTAAAGTGCAAAGTTGAACGCAGCTTCCCTATTATTTTTCTACCAGGTATCATGTTGGATCCATCACAATGTCAGAAGATTTTCTGAGCAGTACTTAAATTGCAGATGGGGAACGCTGCACAGTTTCATCATAATGTGTCCCTAACTAGAACTGCATCGCTTGTCATTCGTTGGTTCAGGAAGTGGAATGTCGGAGTTTGCAGAGTTTAGTTAAACAAGAAACACAGTTGCTCTACACAAACAGTACGTTGTGAATAGTTTCAGTGAGTATGGATGCATGCTTCTATTTCAAACTAACATGCATGTCAACCAAGTCGCAGCTTCTGCACAAACCCCTCTGGAATCCTCACAGAGCTGAGCACTTCATCAATGTATCTTTTATGCCTGTGAATAGCTGACACCATCAGTTCTTTGCAGTGGCACAACAGTCATGACCAGAGGTTTGTAATTGAAAAGTGACAGAGCCCCTGGGTGCTGAAAATCTTTTGGACTTGGTGAGCACCTGAATTCATGCATGCTTCAACCTTCGTGGCCCGTCGCAGTGGTCTAGTGGTTACGGTGCTCAACTGCTGGCCCAAACGTAGTGGGATTGAATCCCGGCTGCATATCAATGGATGCAATATGCTTGAGGCCCATCTGCCTAGATTTAGGTGCACGTTAAAAAAACGCCAGGTGCTCAAATTATCTGAAGTGCTCCACTACTGCATGCCTCATATTCGTATCATGGTTTTTGGACATAAAACCTCCACATTTTTTATTAATCAACCTATTTTTGCAACGTTCATTGTGAATTAATCACACTGTTACTGTTTGTAAACACTGCTTCAGTGTAAAACGAGTCGTCAGTATTATATAAATTTTGGCATTTTTTGGGAGGCTGGATGTTTGATTGCCTTCCAAACCATGTCAAGCAAACAGAAAGAAAGCAGAACGAGCAGGGTTTTCCAGTGCGTTTTGGGAAGTGTTGGCATTTCCCAATACTAAAGCAATCCAGAACCTCTGGTTGTAATACTCATGCTGATAGGGGCACACAAGGCTTCAAAAAAAAAGTTAGTCGGTTAAACTTGTATAATACAAAAGTAACGCAGCAGGAGCAAAAGTAGTCAATGCATTACATACAACCACAGCAGAATTATAAATACGCATATATAAATATATACCTACATAAAATATACATATATACATAAAAATACGTACATATACACATAAAAAAAGAAATAGTGCAACACATCTAAAAAATGGATAGGAAATGGGTGCAGAAGGCTGCACTAGAAATCCAATTTACATAATCATGTTCTAGAAAGGCACAGGATAAATTTAGCCTGCTACTTTACGTTATTGCTGGCAGAAGCACTGTGCCTTGACTTTGTTTCTCGTGTGTTTTTGTTTACAAATGTAATGTGCCAATGTAGCCTTGTGCGGCAGAATATTAAGAAATTTCTCAGTGCAGCCAACTGAACAGAAATAGCTTGCCGGATTGGCATCCTTTCCACCAGATTTTTGCACACATTGGAAAAATGTCCACAATAGTTGATTTCATGTCTGAAGGCCGAATCTAATTCCTTTATGTAATTCAGACATGATTCAGAGGTTACTGCAATGGAACCGAGGAGTTTCTCGGGTACACCACTTTCCTTGAGTAGTGCAAAGAATTGGTGTCGTCCATGGAGAGAGCCTCCATCCACTTCAAGGAGTGTTCTCTCACATATGCACTCACTAGTCCTCAGTTCAAGAAAGCTGTTCACAAGAGTACCAGCGACATGGTACACAACATTTTCATACACCATGTCGGTCGCATCTTGTGAAGATGCCTGCACATCAGATGAATCAGAGGCCTGCTGCGTGCTGTGGCTTGTGGTTGGTGTGCTGCTATAGTTGACAACAATGCAGATGCACTCTCCAAGTTGTTGAGGAAAGCAATTGTTGTCACCTCACAGTTTCCTTGAGAAAGCTTGAAGAGCTTGCCAATCCAAATATGTTTTAGAGCCGCCACGAATTGGTACACATTTGGTGTCTCATTGCAGCCATGTTTTTGACAAATGATTCCAAAAAAGTTTTCTAGGGGATCTTGCTGCAATCAACGTGTGAAAAGATGAGTGAAATCAAAGTCCTCTTTTAAACCAGTCCACAGCAACAACAAGGCTTTGATTCTAATCTGCAACCTTTAACAGTGCGCGGCTGCTTGTCCCGAGGACTACCAAAGTGCCATTGGGCAATCCAACTGATGCATGACTCAAGGGAAGCACGGTGTTCCGACCCATCAATCATTGCATACCGCAACTTATCATCCTGATTTTTTGGGGTCGAACTGTTCTGGCTGTCAAAAATCTTATCCATTCTTTCTGTGAACAGAGCTGTAAATTTAGCATCAAGAGGAAGCTCTTGAATGGCAATGAGAGTGGGGAGTGCCACAGAGACAGATTCACTGAATACTTGTGTGATATACTTCACTCTTATGTCAGCCACGGCCGCTGGATGAAAAAGCGCACTTTTTATCCAGCGGCCGTGTGTCAGCAAAAGGCATCTTGTAGATATGTTGCTCTTTGAGCTTCCTTAGCAATCTTTCTTTTTTAGATGTTCAGTTGGTGTGTTAGAGGCGTGATTTGCGAGTATTTTTGTTAAAGGTTTCAACCTTTAACAACCTCGGAGCCAATCGTGAGCTTGTGTTTTCTCAAATTATTCCGCGTGCATTTTATCAGGTGTGGGATGTCAAACATGAAGTATAGTTTGCAGTTGTTGACAGTAAAACATGGTTCATGAAGAGAATGGATCAGCATTCTTGACAGGCTGACATTGTTTGACCCTTGATCATAGATGACCACTTTTACCAAAAGACCTTTTTTTTTCAAGCTGCATAATTACATCTAATAGCAGCTTGTGCATTGCAAGAGCTGACGTTGCATTGCGGGACACTGCAAAGGCTACTGGCTGCATCCAAATTCTCGATATGCCAGACACAGCCATTAGAATGGCTGCATTTGCCACACGAGAAGTCCTTGTGTTTCCATCATATGTGTAGCCAATCACTATATCTTTTGATTGATCGTACATCAAATGTCTTTTCAAGGCTATTTAATCGAATAAAAGACAGCATGCTTTGTCTTGCAGAGGCCAAGCTTTAATGATTGATTCTATTGCATCCATGGCACCTGGAATGATACCAAGTGTCATTGGGATGTCTGCCAGCCAGCACCTGAGTGTCCGCACATGTGGCAAGTGAAGCATTTCTCTGAGGAAGCGTGAATTGAGAGTGAATTGTTTCATCCATTTGGACCAATGTTTTTTTGGGGGGGGGAATGTACCAAGCCTGATTCGTGCTTTAAGCAGTTCAAAAAAGGTCCTTTGACAAATCCGGTTCAAGCTTGTTTAAAACCTCCTGCTGCGTTACTCGCCTCGCCTCGTCCCTTTTTTTCATCTGACCGACTGCCTTGCGGTACCTTTCACTTCGTGAGTGAAGTGTTAGCAGCTTCTTTTTGGTGCGAAGGGTGTGCACAGAGCTGCGTTTTCTTCGCCCACTTTCTTGGCGTTTCTTGCATCTGCTCCGCGCTGCTGCCCTCCTTGGAAAATTGGAGGCCGCTCGGACTAGGCTCAACTGAAAAAAAAAAGACATGGAAGAATGCGAAGGTATAGGCTTTCATCAGTCTTGTAGAGAAAAAAAAATCACGATTAAGCTATCAGGGCGCAATCACAGGGCTACTAATATACGGACCACTATGTGCTGCCATGCCATTTTTCATTGGCAGCAATGTGTATTCTGCGACTGAGACAGGAATCATAATTGATTTATACATTCCAAGCATTTTATCTTCAAAGAATCATCCATGATTAAGGAAATATCACAAAGCATTGCAAAAATGAACATTTCATGAAATGCTGAACAGAGGCAATGACATTTACAAAGTGGAGGATTTTGAATTATTCATCTCATAAATAGCTATCTGGGCTGCATAAGCCACATTTACATGAATGCACACCTTGATTGTGCATCATATTCCGCTGGCCTATCTCGCAGAGCTACGCTCATCACAACAAATCGGACAGCACAATTTTCAGTGTGAACTATGTAGGTCCAACTGCACCCACCTTATATTTGAAATATAAATAATTGCGTGAACTAAATCACGGGTTGCAGGCCCTGAACTATATGTATGGTTTTGTCAACATTATAGGTTGTGACAATATTACACAGGCTTAGGTGTCCATATCTACTAGGAAAACATCAAGACTACTGGTCCCATACTTCCTTATGCAGATGCAGGATGTGTACTTTGCAATAATTCTCTCTCTCACTTTTTGCACTTACCATCACTTGGTGAAACCTGTGACGGTGGTGTGGGCCTTCTTGTGGTTGTGCTTGGCGAAGCGGCTGTTGAAAAAGAAATAAATATGCTATAAAAGGCTGGCAAGCAGGTATTTTAATACCCTCACTTTGCATTGCACGTGTGAATACTGAGCAACAGACTTATGGAGCAATTTTCACATGTGCCTGAGGAAAACTACTCAGTGTTTTCATCTCTATGGAATGAGCTCAACAAAGAAAGCACTGAGTCTATGCATTGATGTAGAAAAAGAAAAGATATCTATACCACGCAACAAAGTTTTCTTGCAGGGAGGTTGGTTTGTTGTGAACTCATACCGAGCTCCACAAACACTAGAGGAGTAAGGACGGAAACAGGACAGAGTACAAACTATTTATACTGTGAGATGCCAAAAGCCATTTTCGCTGCTCTATCTCCCTGTTTCTTCATTTTGCGTTTGTGCAGCATGCTATCAGTTCATCCATACCATGTGAACAGTGCACTCAGACATTTTTACTGGAAAGCATGCAAAATACTTCTCTATGAGTGCAAGCAAACAACATTTTTTTTTTCCCCTAGAGTACATTTCCTGCATTTAAGGTTTACGTACAGCAATTGTTCTCATAGCACTGGTAATTGAAAAACAGCTGTGGCATTTCTACCTACTGTTCTAATTTCAGAGAACAATCTGCTCGAGTGTCAAGGGTATGGAATACAAAATAGTACCGCTCTTTGTTTTTATTTTTTGCAAGCTATTCGTGCAGTATTACAGTGGCACCACCAACCAAATATTCTGTACCCTTTCATTCCAAGTAGAAAGGTGAAACAGATCCTTGTTCGGTACACCTACCTTCCACACTAGGGGGGCAGTCTCAGCAGCAGGGACGGCAACTCGCTTGCAGTAAACTGGTTGTCTGCAATTAAAGTACTCGAACTTAGTCACCCTACGGTGAAAAAACAGCTGGTAGAGTAAATACACTTGCAAGCTTTTAAAGGCATGGCACTAAGCTTCATAAATGTGCTTGCTTTTAATCTCCACTAAATTATAATTACAGATAATTACATATATCCCGACAATATTCTCTGAATTAAAACTTGATATATGAAACACAACTCGATCGAGTTCTTGTTTTTCCACTGCTTTTGCGAGTCGAAACGATATTGAAAGCTTATAAGGAATTATGGTGTGTAAACGCTAAGCGCAAACAGCGCATTGAAAAAAAAATACAGAAAAGTGAAAGGATGGCGGTGTGGATGGGTCCAGATTAGAGAGGGAAAAAAAAAAGTGGCCCCGCGCGATAAGCGCGGCCTGTTTCATGAACATCCAAAACCAAGCTTGGCCATGCCTTCGCCCGTTGGAAGCATCACGAGGGAGTAATGAAGAGATAAGCGAAACTGTTTCCCGTAGCTTCCCGAGAGCGAAAAGGGGCAGGTGGGTATCACGCTTGGTTCAAGGTCCCCTGTCGAGCAGCGCGGCAAGGTACGCCGAAGGGAAGGAATGCGGACAATTTACGGCGACAAAAATCCGAGCAGGCGGTCGGTGTGTAAACAGACACACAGATGAGGAACGCGGTGGTTTTCACTTGTGCAACACCGCAGCACACATTCGAATCTGAGGGCAGTGTCCCGAGTTCGCTACTGGGGCCTCCGCAATAACTTTGAGAGCGATACTTTCGTCGGCTGCGAGCACCACCCATAAACTACACGGACATGATGTATACGCACGCATTAAAGCGCTTAAAAAAACAGCTGCAGCGAGCACAACAACTATCCCACTCCGTTAATGTTACTAGCAGGCATAAGTTAAAGTAACACGTAACAAAACACCCTGAAGACACGGTTGCATGACACGGTAATCCGAATTGGTTAGATTTCATGAGATAGTAGAGGTAACGTCAGGCAGTGAGGCACGCACATATATACTAACGTGAGCAACCATAACTAGCGAACAGCTCCGCTTTTGAGAGGTGACGCGCGTTGAGCCACAAACTGCAGCCCGCCCACTAATTTTAACTTATTATCGTAACCATTTCTCAAACAGATAGCTGCAGCAACGAATGGCAGCAAGAAAATTCGCTGTTCATTCAGCAGTTTCAAATCATAACGGTCAACGACAGTCAAATCAAAACTTTGTGAACATCTTGGGAAATATATAATAGTGAACGTATAAATACCTGTGGTCAGCAGGGATTCTGAAGAAGTGTTCGCCTTCATTCCCCGAGGAATCGCACCACTTCACGCCGCAACAAACGCGCGACATCGCTGCTCCTCGCTGCGGTGGTAAAGTTCGCGTTTCTATGCGCTTTCGTGCTTACTCGTCGTCTGCTTGTGCGCTGCGCAGGCTATAGCGCAGGCGTGATGGCGGCGGTACCTAGCGGAGCCACGCACAGTCATGTTTACAAAACTTCTTTAAAACTTTGCCTTGTAATACTCGTGGCTGGTTATAGTTTAATGCAGAAGCACGTTTTTATTTACTACTGTGTACTACCATGGCCGCGTTATTTTATTTTAATTAGGCTTACTGAGGCCTTCACTCCCCGCCCGTACCAGGTTCGCTGCAATCGTTTCGACGGTAGCGACGCCCCATGGCTCGGACGCCAAACTGCCATCATGCCTCGGGCCTGGTTTAAGTGCGCAAACACGACTTAGGGAAAATTACACATCATCTCCCCCTACGGGCAACCATGGTGGGATGCGACAGCATCATGGTGGGTGCGCATCGAGTTTCCGTTTCTCTTATGTGACTTATGAGACGGTGGTTGTCGAGGCGTTTGAATTACCGCTTGCCGACGCTGACGTTTACGTTCGGTTTCCGGAGCTTTCCTCCGCTCCGCGGCGGTGGCGCTGCCGCTGCAACTAGCGCCGACGTTGACGTTGTTCATGGCGTTTCGCACACCGTTGCACTGAGAGAGAATGACGGAAGCGGAGTGAACGCGCGCTTTCGCAGCCTCGCAGCTTCGAGATTCGCTTGCCGACGTTGCATTTTACGTTCAGCTTCGCGAGCGTTCATAGCGCCGTTGCGAAGGAGAGTGCAACGCTACCCGGTGTTGCCGTTTACGTTCAGCTTCGCGAGCGTCCATAGCGCCGTTGCGAAGGAGAGTGCAAGGGCAGCGACCGGGCGCCGCATTATATACTAGCGCACAGCTGTGGCGGAGAGAGAGAAACGGGAGAGGAGAAACGAAGCGTACGCAGCGCTCGCGCCACCTCCTCCCATCTCCTCGCGCTCACGCGATGAGAGGGGGAGAGTTGGCGCATGCGCAGTATGGGTGCGGACGCCGCAGAACGGACACTGCCCCGAGCGTAACATGCTTTCCCATCTAATAATGCGCCAGCCGTAAGTTTATAATATTTCGCTAGTAGGCTACATGCAGCATAGACTGCAGTATTCTTATCATTGCTTTAAAAACATGTTTCCTTTAAAAAGCTGATGTCAGCTAGAGCTACTAATGGTACAGCCTTCAAGCAGCCTTCAATACTTCGCTTGATTTCTTTGCAACTAATATAAAAAATTCAGGAGTTCATCTATCGCATTCCAGGCATCGCGTTCCTATTCAGCCAATTTCCCACAGGGTTGGTGTCCTCCCAAGCGACATGAAACTTCGTAGGGCCGATCACTTGGAAGAAAGTGCAATGTTACCTATTTTACCAGCAGGTACCAGGCAGGGCAATTCTCTGCTTAGCACCGCAGCGGCTGATGCTCGACCATATAAATAAGAGTTGGCGTGACAACATCCTTCACTTACCTTATTGAAGCCACTTTAAGAGATCCAAGCGCAACCGAAGTTCACAGTTAAATTGGGTGAACCCTAAGCTTCGCGTTTAAGAGTTGAACGCGATAGCGAAATCCGGCCCCTATTGCGCACTTCAGCCACTAAGTGCAGGCTTATTAATGCGTGTTTTTACAGACACGCACGCGCACACAGACACACACACACGCGCGCTCTATGTATCTATGGTAATGGTACAGGTTTTCGATCTAAAGCACTTCCCTGTGCTAAAGTCGAGGCATATTTCTCACAATGCCTCACAGATGGCAGCACATTATCTAACGTTTGCTGTTTGTTTGATCAACGCCTCCTCCAGGAAGGAGGCGTTGGCTTGATATGTTTACCGCTAGATGGACATAGTTGTCCATTTTTGGAGCTGTTTGAAATTTCGTGTGTGTTTTTAGTGGCGATGGCTGCACTATCCCGGCTTTTTTCGAAGCATGGCGTCGCGCAAAAAACGTAGTTTGATGGCCTCGCCAATGTGCCTACAAAACGCCGAATGGGCTCATTTTCGTCGTGACACCTGCCGAACAAAATGCGTTGAGACGACTCCTTCCACTACATGGAATTTATGTAGTGTTTTTTTCCGAAGCAGTTGCAAGTAACATCGTGGCTTTGTGGTAGGACACCTGCTTGCCACGCAAATGGCCCGGGTTCTTTCCTGAATGGGACCGAATATTTTTATTGTTGATTTTATTTGCATCGTTCTCGATTTTCCGGTCACGGACGATTTTTCGCTCACAAGCGACGCCGACACCGACGGCGGAATTTCTGCGAAATGAGCTCTCTAACGCTATCGCGTTAAGGCTGATTGGGTTATGTATCTGCCCGCTAGAAACACCGGCGGGTTAGCGATGGCACTGGGAATCGACCCCGGTACCTCCCACATTGAAAGCAGACGCTCTGCCGATTCGCCATTGCTGGGGTCGAAGGTCAGGGCACAAGTCGTACAGTACATGATTTGTGATAATCTCTGCAAGATTCAATGAGTTTGATGAACATATTCTCTGTTGGAGATAAGGGCAAAATGTTCTTGACTATTCGACATGCTGTAGATGCCGGGGGCAATAACCAGGTGCGGATATATATGTGTGCATGACAGGAAATTATACATATTACACCATGGAAAAATGTGTGAGACGTGCGAAAATTATCCAATAGATCTATTTTCTAGATGACCTAGTAAACCATTGTTATATGCGACATACAACGGCACACATAAGGAATTGCACTTAGGCGTAATGATGAATATTCATTCACTTAGGGTCACTCATACCAGTGACACTCAATATCACTCACTCATACCACTGTTTAGTAAGGAAAGGGTGGTAGGAGGCGATGGTTAGGATAAAATTGCTAGATGATCATGCTATAATAGAGACATACGAGAGGGCTGACAAATCGGCGATTGAAATTCAATCTGACAAGGCTCGAAGAAATTTAAGACTGCAATTTCTCAAGCTGCAGGAGGAAGGATAATGTGAAGCTGACAGGCAGTGATAACGTCTGCAAGCCCCCATTAAAGACCCATATTTTTCGCACTGAAATGTGCAAGGACCTCAATATGCACGATGCGAGAAGAAAAAAGAGGCAAAATAAGTCGACGTGACGAACTCATTTATATTGGTAAATGATAAATAAAACAGCACAAACCACGAAAGAAATTTCCAAGTACTTCTAATTTATTCACTGATAGCCTCTTCCTCGCTCGGTTTTTTGAAGGTGATGATGGAATGTTAGTATATTAGGCAGAAGATTCGCATTGCACTATTGTTTGCATATTGTCTTTACTTATAAACCTTTAGGCAATCTGTGGGGTTTCTTCCACGGAAGGACCCCGCATGCACCACAGACCTTTGGTAACTTACTGTGAACTTTTACTTCTCGCAATATTTTCTCCTTTTTTTTCTTTCTCCAGAGCATGGTAGCCAGAGGACACTGTCTTGATTAATTTCCGTGTTTTTGCTTTATCGGTTTTTGTACCTATTTGTCTTTTTCTGATGACTGAACAAAATAGTTTATCTAATTATTCCTACCACTGAAGCGTTATTTCGAAATGCTCGTAGTAAAACTGTTCAGTCGAATGGAATAAAAGATTTTAGAGGAAAAGGAAAATGTCAGAATAAATATCAAATATATTCTCGTTTATAAAGGAAGTATTTTATCAAACCCGCAATGCGGGTACGTAATGTAGACCGTTGCCGCGCTTCTACTTGCGGTCACTTTGAGTGCGATATATGTCGAAACCACGTCTTTGAAATTCCACCTATCTCTATAGCTCCAAATGATACAAAAGAGTTGGCCCAGTTTCCCCCAGTGAGCAATGTGCAGAAAGTGCGGAGCTGCGGTTCTTCTGTATGCCTTGGGATTTTCTGCGTTGTTTAATGATTTTGTGCGGGTGTTTGTGCCTACGTTATTTGTAGAGTAGAGATACATAGGAAAGGAAGTGTGGCAGCCCCTGCTCCACTCGCTCCTGCTACAGTGACTTTAGGCCATATTCACGCTCGAGCCGCGCTTAGTTTCACGATCCGGCTAACGCTTCGTCCGCGACCGAGGCACTTACGCCATCTATGGGTGTATCTGACAACCGGAGTGAGAAAACCGCGGACGCTCATCTGTCGTCCGGCCTAGCCCTAGAATAGCTCCGTTGTCAAAAGAAACTTGAGAGGCCTTAACATTTTATCACTGGGAGGTATAGCTTAGTTAAAATATTAATACAGTAAAACCTGTATTCTGATATTTATGTGACGGGTCACAACCGGTTCGCTCAGTTCACACTGTTTTGTTGTATCGCTCGAAGCGATGGAAGCATAAATACTGATTACTCCACTCAGATACACAAGCAGGAGTAAACGCGCGAAAGTTAGAAAGCTTATATCGCAGCGCACTGCCTCCGGAATTCGCGAAAATATGCCGTTGTAATATGTACGCGATCTCGCAAACAGTGCAAATGATTTTCCCGGAAAGCGAGGCTCAAAGCGCATTAATGAGAAAACAGATTCTGCTAAGCACGCTTTAATGTGCCTTCTGTAACAATAGTTCAACAGGTATTGGGATGCACACAGGCTCTTTGTTTGTGGGGCAGCTGCTTTCGCATATGCTCGTTGACTGCTTCGTACATTATGCCTTGCTTAAGTGTATCGATTAAAGATGCGTTTAAAACCCTAACCGTACGCTCCCGAGCCCTCTTGGTAGATAAGAGCTCTACGACAAGGAAATGGAAGTGCTGTATAATATGTATATTCAGTAAACTCTCCCCATGAATGTGAAAGTGCTTGATTGCTAAAATATTCTGTGGGTCTATTTGGGAATATTAAATAGAAGTGTGAAGGTTATGTAATAGTCTTGAGTTAGGAATAAGGCGCAAGTAAACAGAAAAACCATAGACAAAACCAAGCACAAGAATAATACTTTCCGTAATATTCTTCCGATATACACATATGTCGGGAGTTTGGTTTCACGGAGGCAGGAAGCGAACGTGTTTGCAGCTTGTAAAGCATAGAGTGGCGTTTATTCAACTGCATAGTGTTTTAGTTTGTCCGCACAACCTCTTTGTGTTAGCACAATACCAGATACCGTAGCCGTAAACGTGAGAAGTCGGATAGGTGGTGCCATCTGGAGAGGCCGAGATGAACCAGGAAAAAATACAAAATTGTTACTGCAGAGAACAAGTGCATTCTACTTCTCTGCAAGTGTAAATTCACAGGAGTGGCCTAATTCTGAATAGGTTGCTTTTTTAAACGTTTTTCCTCAAGGACACTAGGCAAAAACGAACACACGTGTCTATAATAGCGGTTGCACGAAGCCTCGCAAGATATAGATGACATCGTCCGGTAACCCAGTAGTTCGCAAACACCTCTGCAAATAAAGGAATGCCGGAGAAGCAAAAATCTGCAGTAAAATAGGTTCCACCGTATGGCGGCGGGGGAGCTCACGCATTGGAGACCATTTTCTTGCTACCCAGAAATGGCAAGGCCTAAGGACCTCAAGGCGTATGGAAGCAGTTCAAGACGGAACGGTGGAAACACCGCATCGTTGTCCCGAGAGAACACCTCGTCCTACAAAGCCATGGTAGTGGCCACTCGATTCATAGAGGGGAGCGGGACGTGTTCGCCAGAAAACTTATACATTTATAAAGTGATCTTCGTGGTACTTTGCGCCCAATGACGCAAATATTTGTGGATGATACTTTACCAGAGAGATAGAATATCACACGAAAGACATTACGGAATTGTTTCTCTTGGGACGAAAACATCTCCAAAGAAGACACCAGTTCCTACGTAATCCGAGAGATCGGCCTACATCAAATAAAAAAAAAATGAGCGCGGATCGTATCAACAGCCGGTGGACACCGAGGCTCCTTCCCATAAAGATCCCAAATAGGAAGATCATAGTAAAGGCCGGGGAATAAGCCGCGTTTCGAAGGAAATGGGAAGCACTGAGGTCAATGTCTTAGTAGAGATAACGAGGAGCATGTCATACGGCAGCGGTATCGACATGCGCAGGCCGAATGAGGCGCGGATGAAAGATGAGAAGGGAATGGAAGGAGACTGGCAGTGAAGCGCAACGAGTGGTCTTCCTGCCGCAAACAACCCACAAGCCATCGATTCGGTCACCAATGCGCAGATGAAATGGCTCAGCCTTCTTATATTCTCTAAACCTCAATCCATTGAAACTTTTAGGCTTGTCTGATGGCTAAGCCTTGCCTTTTTTTATTAGTGAACCCGGACTAGGGTTCGTTCATTTTTAATAAAGTTGTTTTCTCTCTCTCAATCCCATGACAGCGAACTGCTCTCGTGAGGTATACCAGTCGTCATACACGAGCAATGCAAGGCGATGTATTTCTTTTGCTCTTTTCTGCCTGTTTCACAGCGTGTAAGAAATAGTTAATAAGAGGGAAATTTCTGACACGGTTTTAAGTCGTTAATGTTAGACAAATGCGAAAAGAGAGAGAACAAATAGTCAAAAGCAAGAACGTTAACAAGGATGAGCCCGGTTGGCTAACCTGCTCTATACAGAGAAGGGCAAGAATGACTGAACAAGAAACGAATTTTAGATCAATTATTGCTTTATGAAACTGTGAAGTGGCACACGATGCAATGATTGGAGAGTCATCCACTGTCAAGTGAGAACTTTCGGTATTCGCTATAATAATAATAGTTGGGGTTTTACGCTCCACAACCACGATATAATTATGAGATACGCCGTAGTGGAGGGCTCCGGAAATTTCGACCACCTGGGGTTTTTTGAACGTGCACCCAAATCTAAGACACGACCTTCAAGCATTTCCCCTCCTCGAAACTGCGGCCGCCGCGGCCAGGATTCGATCCCGCTACCTTTGGGTGAGCAGTCGAGCACCATAACCACTTGACCTCCGTGGCGGTTCCCCGTTCGCTCCTAAATAGACTTGACGCAAAAGGCTTTAGTCGTGCTACTCGTATTTATGAGGTGTGCTGTCATTTAGCTGAGTAGACATTAATAGGCCCTGCCTGCTACACCTGTGCACTGTACGCGGTTACGTTGTGACGCATGTGTTTCGCCCTGTCACTGTCCTCTTTTTATTCTCCTAACCCCTTCCCCCATGCACGGTGGCCAACGGGAACTACCCCTGGGTAGCTTTCCTGTCGCCTTGTGTTGCAGCGCCATGTATGCCGATGCTGTCACATACATTATGGCTCTCACATACAGCTCACCTGTAACACAGATGTGTCAGGCTGCAAGTTTCCGCCTTCTGGCTGGAAAGTGCGGCTGTGTTCTTCCGCGACTGTCATTTTGCTACTAACATAGAGACATACACCTTTGTTGCATTCTCGCTGCTTAGACGTTGACGTATCCTGAGCACGAATGAGCCTAACGTGAACCGCACTCAACAATGAGCATCACGTGATATGTTTGCCAATGAGCCAGGTAATCTTGCCGGTTGTTTACTTATCCCACCATGCGTGCGGTATCTACTGGCAACAAGCACTGATCAAGCATCACGAAGGTGTAATGTTTCAAGCATCAAGCATCAAGGCAAACGTGTAATGTTTTAAAAATTATCAAAATTAACGCTATTTTAACCGCGTGGCTATATAAAACGTTTTGAGGCTGTTGCCGAAAATACTTCCGACAATCGCTGGACGAGCACTCGGGTTTGTACGAAACACCTAAGTCAAACAAAGTGGCTAGACGCGCATCGCCATCTGGTGCTTCACAAGCTTTACTTCCTGACGTTCTTTAGCAAAAGTCGTGGGGAGCACTAGATCTCGCAAAACTTTCCGCACTGCTGCTGCACTCTTCTGCAACCGTGAATCGCGACTGAGGCTGCGGAAGAGGCATTCGCAGCTTTAATCGAATTTGGCCCTCCGAAGGCTTTTAACTAATCGCTAGCGCCATAACTCAAACCGAGTTTTCGTTATCGCCCGCATCTAGAAATGTCGTATTGTTATAGGCCCATCGGCCAGGGTGTTTTCTCAGCGCCGTTTTACGGTTCCGTGAATTCATTGTGTTGCCAGTGACACGCAACTTGACATTTTAGGTCACACGTGTTGAATCGAATTTCAAACGCACATTGTGTTTGTAGATAGAGAACAAGAGAGCAATTGCTTCGTTTGCTGAGGTCTACTGCTAGTGCTTAATGTTTGGAGACAGATGGTGCCATTAAGACGAAATAAAAGGGCCGCTTAACGTGGGTGGCGGAGAATTGTGCGCTACCATTGTGTCAAGGATAATTTCGTGCCTTATTGCCGACAATGAAAAGGTCTCCCGCTGGTATATAGACCAGCTTACGAAGCGCTGTCAGTACAGAATGCTAAGCGTTACAGTATGCAGGTTAGTTTAGCGCCTAGCCTGTCTATTTATCTGTACTTCATTCTCATAGCTCTCGGAAACGTCGGTTTTGAATTGGCAGTCAATCGAAGTCCCCAGTCACTTACAGGTTAATGAAAGAGGCATTCATTGTGCCACACAATAGCGTATTCATTTTTACATACGTCTGACAATCGCTGCGCCGCAGACAATGCGAGTGAATTATAATAACTGCTCGGGATTTAACGGACGAAACCACGATATGATTACGAAGCACGCCGTAGTATAGGTCCCCGGAAATTTCTCCCATCTGGTGTGTTTTACACGCACTGACGCCGCACAGTACACGACCCTCTAGCACTTCACCTCCATTGAAAATGCGACTGCCGCGACCGGGATCTAATCCGCATCTTTCGAGCCAGGAGCCCAACCCCGTAACCACTGCATACAATGCGAGTAAATTCAACGGTGCGATAAAGCATTCAACGGATCTAGAAGGTCGACGACTGGCTATAGTTGGTATGGTTTCATTATGGTCAAAACAGTGCCAAATAGACAGGTGAAGAAAGATAAGGCGTTAGTCATTCTTCGCCAAAGTAGGCACCCAGTGGAAAAAGCAGTGGTAGTTTTTATTGGATGGTTGTTTATTCCTGAATTTCAGTATTGACCCGTGCGCCTGAAATACCGTATTCATTACTTGCAATTTATGACAGTCGCTGTACAACTCATGCTTCCATCACACGGGCAAATGTGTGCAGGCTGTCCGGTTAATCATGAACGTGGCACCAATAATTAATGCTTGCAGTGAACATCGCGCATGAGTACAACGGCATAATTTGGGTCCTATAAGAAGGGCGCGGAACCGTAATGCATTTACCGCTGATGGTACGCACTTCGAGGCTTATCTGTAAAGTCCAACATAATTTATCAGGTTTCGGGCATTCCACCCTACGTGAGTTAGCTCATTCTAGTTCGATCATTCTACCAAATTAGTGGGAGCTGCACGAGTGTCATGTAGCCTTTAAAGTAGAATAAGCTATTCTTCGAGAAAAGGCACAAAAGTACTACGTGTTTCTTTATTCTTTTACTCACGGCATTACCTTAATAGATTTCCCGCACAAGAAATGGGGCGTTTTTTCACCGTCTGTGCGGCAAAATGACATTTATCCATCGGAGGCCTCCCACGTGCGTGTAAAGAATGACGATGGGCCTTGCGCGAAAATTTATACCGTTTCCAGAACAGGGTGCGGAAGACCGCGTGTGTTGAAGTAACAGCGGTGCCAGATTATATATACACCAATAAAAGTAACGACCTCCGCCCTAACGAGTTACCTTCCTATAACGGCGACAAGTTACTATGTAGTACCTCCGCGTGGGGTGCATCGAAATGAGCGGCACTCTCGCCAAACAAGATCAGAACGCCGAAGCTGTCAGAAGGCCGAGGCTATTGTTACGCGGAGGATCGCATATGAAGGCGTGCTTTCTCCCAGAAACGCGAAAATGGCTGCGGTTGCGCTATATCTAGAATAGATGCTGTATACTTCCAGAGTCAGGTTGTCGTTGGAGCATAAGACGAGGTGGTCGTCATAGTCTTCCACTTGTCCTGGCGAACATAAATATAATAAAATATTCTTGCTGGGTATACGTGCAGGGTACATGATGACTGGCACGTGCAAGTGGATATGTACTACTTAGTTGTATGCAATGAAATATTCGGGTGGTCATGTTTTCACAGTTGATAAAATAAAGCACACAGATCCTTATTATTTATATTGCAGGCAAGTAATAACACTATCGCTTGTAACTCAATATTTTCAATATTTTCAATACAATAGGTACGAGGTGCTTCGAGGGCTGTGGAAGGGTGTGATGGTTCCGGGGCTTACATTTGGGAAGTCAGTGGTGTGCATGAAGTCAGAGGTGCAATCAGGAATGGATGTAAATCAAAGGACGGTGGGCCGCCTCGCCTTGGGCGCTCACGGGAAGACGACAAATGAGGCGGTGAAGGGTGATATGGGATGGACAGGCTTTGAAGTGAGGGAAGCGCAGAGCAAAATGAGATTCGAAGAGAGGCTGAGGAAAATGAAGAAGAGTAGATGGGCAGAGAAGGTTTTCAGGTATTTGTATAGAAAAAGCGTTGACACGCAGTGGAGAAAAAGAACTAGGAGGCTCACCAGTAAATATACGGCTGGCAGTGCGGGCGATATGGCAACAAGGAGCATTAAGCGGAAGGTCAGAGAGGCGGAGAAGATTTATTGGATGACAGCGATGGAAAAGAAGCCGGCTCTGAGTAACTACCGAAAAGGAAAAAACGAAATAAGGAGGGAAAGGTTTTATGATAATTCAAGGGGAAGCGCTTTACTGTTTGAAGCAAGGTCGGGCTGCCTGAGAACGCGTAGTTATAAAGCGAGATTCAGTAACGAAGAAGAACTATGTACATGCTGCGGGGGAACTAAGGAAACGATGGAACATGTACTGATTGAATGTGGCGATATTCACCCAGGTATACGTGTGGGCACGAGTCTACATGAAGCCTTGGGTTTTAGGGACAACAATGGAAAGCTGAACATGCCCGCGATAGAAATAAGTAAGAGACGGTTAGAGTATTGGTGGCAGAAAAGTAGAGATAAAGTACAAAAATAAATAATTGGGAGAAAAAAGGTTATTCTGCCTTAAGAGGCAGAGAGATGGACTGTGAATTTATATTTTTTGTTATAATAACATAGATTTAATCAATGTAGATAAGGCATTAGGACAACATGAAACAAGGAAGTTTTTTTTTCTTTTTTTTTCTTTTTTTATCCTTCGAGCCTGGTGGCAGACATGTCACCGCCCCGTTATAAAGTGGACGCTCATAGCATCCATCCATCCAGCCGCGGGTTTATATGGGATTCCCGTTAGCTTCATTAACGAGCTAGGAAACAGCACGAAATAAGCACTGCTGAAAGCTGTAGAAAAATGCTTAAAGTACAGGCAAATACCGGATAGTTGGCGAAAAAGTAGAATGAACCTAATCTATAAAGGCAAGGGAGGAAAGGATAACATTCGCTCGTATAGACCACTAACCATTACATCGGTACTATACAGGTTGGCGATGCAAGCAGTAAACATGAAAATAGAAAAGTGGGCAGAACGCAGCGATGTTTTGGGAGAACTCCAGAATGGATTTCGAGACGACAGGCGGTTAGACGATAACCTGTTTGTTCTCACTCAGTGCATAGAAATATCTAAAATAGAAAATTGGCCCTTGTACATGGCTTTCCTAGACATCACTGGGGCGTACGACAGCGTTAATCAGGAAATTTTGTGGGATATATTCAAGGGAATGGGCATAGGCGATGACTGTATACAGCTTTTGAGGGAGATATACCGAGAAAATACAGTTTAAATAGAATGGGAAGGAATGAGTAGCAAAGAGAACGTTGAGATTAGTAAGGGGCTGAGACAGGGATGTCCTTTGTCCCCGCTGTTATTCATGCTGTACATGGTGAATATGGAAAAAGCGCTAGAAGATAGCAACTTTGGTTTTAATCTGTCCCACAAACAGGGCGGCGTGATGATTGAGCAGAAGCTTCCAGGATTATTTTATGCTGACGATACTGTCTTATTTGCTGACAGTCGAGAGGATATACAGCAGCTGGCGGATATATGCGGAAGGCAGTGCTGGGCAGTATCGAAGATACATGTATCTTAGATACTATCTTAGATACTCTTTGAGTATCTTGTATCTGTATCGCGATGCGCCTCGCAAAACGAGTATCTCTATTTGTATTTCCGATACATTCAATAATGCATCGTGTATCTTAAGATACAAGATACCGCTATCGCAACACCACCGTGCGAAACAATTATCGCTGGCTGAACTCCGCTCCTCAATCTAGTACTTACTCCACTAAGCCACCTAAATAAAACTAAAAACACTAACATAATTTATTTTTCCGTCAGAGTCCTCCAATGAGAGTAGGCGATGAGGCCTGCGCGACGCTATTGGTGAAGCAGAGTCACGTGGCAGCGCTCACGCAGTCTCGACAAAAATAAGCGTGCGAAAGTCTAGCCCAGACCACGTAGTTTTTGTTATGCCGATTTTCGTAGCGTTAGCTACACTTGCCTAGCCGCAGCCGATTTCGCGTTGTTCCTCATGAGCCGTGCTGCGCATGCGTGAGGATCAGTGCGGAGCCGGCATCTCGCGCGCTCTCCGCCACCGCCGCGCGCGGCTCGCCGCTGCTGTCTGCTGGTGGCGGAGTGCGGGAGGAGTGGTGTCGTAGCCGGGCAGACACACTGGCGCCGGCGCGCGCTATTCGCCGCTGCTGCTCTGCGCATTCGAGAGGGGTGACGTCGCAGCCATGGCGCGCGCAGCTATTCGCCTTCGCTCTGCAGTCGCCGTCTGACGATGCGCTGGTGCCGCTTGATAGCGCCTCTGACTGGCGTTTGCAGGTGGGTAACGCCATGGAGAAGGAGAGCGCAAATGCTGCTCAACGGCGCAGAAGAGCCGAGAAGCTTATGTCATCGGATCCCGAAGTAGTTGCCTGGCAATTAGCGGTTCAGCGTACGAAGAATGAAGAAGCAACCTGACGTTGAGCAAAAATAAATATGCATGTGCCACATAATACGTATACCGTGTGTGTGTCATTGGAGCAGCAGTAAGCATGACAATCAAGCTAATCCTAGGCAATCTGGAAAGCTCCGAATAATCAGCTGAACCTTTGCTAACGCTACGTATATCCTGGCATAGCCAAGCTAAGCCATTGCAATTTTTTTCTTTTCTTTTTAGCTGTGTGAGTTCCATGACACTTGCTCGTAGTCACGGTCCTGCGCCGCGTACTCCAATGAATGCAGAAAATTTTTATGCCGATTTAGTGTCGTTATTTTAAATTCTCTTGCGTAATGTTCCGTTACGAAATCTGAAGCATGCGAGAATGGGGTTGCTGTGCGTCTCATGGCTTTCACACACCAGCGATTTGAAGGACCTCGTGGATGTTGGTTTGCCTTATATGCGATGACATTGACTTATATCCAAATAAGATTCTAAGAACTATAGCACCACTGATACTGATGCTAGATCTAATAGGACGAGCAAAATATATCTCGGTGTACCGTATCTGTTTCTTCCTGCTATCCGTATTCAAGGAGTTTTTGAAGTCATAATTTGATTGTTAGCACGAATGCTTTCTTGGCTGTCCTCCATTTGTATTCCTTACATTGCCTAGGTCTCTTTATTGTTTTTTCCGTTGCGGTCCCTGCACTATATCTTTCGTAACGTGCTGCCAAAATAGGCACTCTGCTTTATTCTTACTTTTAAATGTCTGCGTTATCTCTGCTACCGTTTACACATTTGTACTGCACTTGAATTTGCTGTTCTACCAAGGTAATTTTGAAAACAAATATATAATTACGTTGGCGTGCCTACAGTATACAGTACCAAACATTCTGCTTACCTCTTAATAAAGTAGTGAAATTAATTTAACATTATAATAATGGAAATTATTAGGAGCGATCTTAATGATGTTAGATGAGGGATTCCAGAAAACCTTATGCCAAATTTTTCTGATGAGCGTGCTAACGCCGTTTCGGACAATTTTACATACGCGCTGAATTTTCTATTGTCTTATTTTAATTGGCAAGTTGACGATACTTAATGCTTAATCGTCATAGCTCTTCGGGGTCGCGCCTGTATCGTGTTCCTCTGCTCATTCATTGTGAGTGTTTCATACGGAACCTCATTTCTGTTTTGCTTTTATCTGTTTTCCTTTTTTAGGCCTACCTGAATGTTTTTACTATTACTAATCGCCAGATAATAAGAGCTGTGTGCAACTACACTTCGCCAGATAATAAGAGTTGTGTGCAACGCTTTGTGCAACTATACAGCCAAGCGCTCTTATTTCTTTATATTGGTGTAATTGAGTTTAACCCGCCAAAGTCTTTTAGCACCACTCGTCCAAAACCGCGCCGCAACGTTTGGGAAGCATCGCGATTTTCCTCCATTGTTCTGTTAAAATTACGCGCAGCCTAGTTTATTGCTGGAAGGTTTGATCCCTGACGTATGAAAGATGACGCGTTCCGGCGATGATCAGATTACCGACGACTGTGATCGCCGCTATCAGTGTGCAGCATGCTTTGATTGCACTTTCAGTTACTTAGTTTTCTTGGCACAAGTTAGCTCAGTAAAGAGTTTCGTTTCTACGATTTGGCTGCTGCTTTCTTAATCGTCGCTATGCCACGTGACAACACAATACGTCTGAGACGCTTCCGGGTTGCACATGTTTTTTTTTCGTCGAAGGAAAATTGTTCAAAGACTGCACGTTAGCGAGTATATCGATAACGAATGCTTTACACCAGAAGATAAGTAGAATATGAACAGTCATTGCAGTTTTATGTCCCCTACGTGTACACTTTACCACAAAAAATGTCGCTTCCAGCTTTGTTGCTGCTGTACACCTGTCCGGGGATCCGGTATTGCGTAGCGGTGGTTTACGGACAAGGTAAAACTCCACGCCAATATTTTCACCATCGTGTGAAGGCTTCTTATTGAAGTTCTTGTGATTATATGGCAACCCTCTAGCTGGTCGGCAAGCTGAGCAGCGACTCCTATCAATTACAAAAAGACAAGCAAGAACCAATGTCAGTGAAGTGTATAAAGAGATGCCCTGTCAATCAGTTTAAACAAGCCCCAGTAAGTTGTTTCGGAATTAAACTCATGTACTTTGAGTAGAAAGGACAAACCTTTTTATATACTAACAGATATTTTATTCGAATGAAGCAAAATTAGTCACAGTTAAAAAATTTTCATGCAGACATTTTTGTTCATTGGCGTTTGCTGCTAGATTGGATCTATAATAAAAAAATTTGCGAATGTATCGAAGTAGCCTAAGATACAGTTGGCAAGTATCGTATCGAATACAATTATTGCAACAGTATCTTACATCTGTACCTCAGATACTTCTTGCCTGAGTATCTTGTATCGTATCGCGATACAATTTCAAAGCATCTTTGCCCAGCCCTGGCGGAAGGGAAAGGGAAGCTCTAGGACTAGGGTTTAGTGTAACAAACTGTGGATTGATGGTATTCAATGATCCTTGTTATCAGGCGGTGTCAATACAGAGCCAAGAAATACCGAGGGTGAGCGAATACAAGTACCTCGGAGTATGGATAAATGAGAGTGATAGATACATAGAGGTACAGGAAAAAGCCTCGGCAGCAAAAGGAAAGAGGAATGCTGCAATAATGAAGCACAGAGCGTTGTGGGGATACCATAGGTACGAGGTGCTTCGAGGTCTGTGGAAAGGTGTAATGGTTCCGGGGCTTGCTTTTGGGAATTCATTGGTGTGCATGGGGGCAGAGGTGCAATATGGAATGGATATAAAACAAAGGACTGTGGGACGCCTCGCGTTGCGTGCTCAAGGGAAGACGACAAATGAGGCTGTAAAGGGCGATATGGGATGGGCAGGTTTTGAGGCGAGGGAGGCTCAGAGCAAAATAAGGTTCGAAGAAAGGCTAAGGAATATGAAGAAGAGTAGATGGGCAGAGAAGGTGTTCCGTTATTTGTATAGGAAGAGCGTGGACACACAGTGGAGAAAAAGAACTAGGAGGCTCACTAGTAAATGTACGGCTGGTAGTGTAAGCAATATGTCGACAAAGAGCGTTAAGCGAAAAGTCAGAGAGGCGGAGAGGATTTGCTGGACGGCAGCTATGGAGAAAAAACCGGCTTTGAGTAGCTACCGAAAGGGCAAAATTGAAATAAGGAGGGAGGCATTTTACGATAATTCAAGGGCAAACGCTTTCCTATTTGAAGCGAGGTCGAGTTGCCTTAGAACGCGTAGTTATAAAGCGAGATTCTGTAAAGAAGAATAACAATGCACA
The DNA here is from genome assembly GCF_013339695.2 of Rhipicephalus sanguineus. Taxonomy (NCBI): domain Eukaryota; kingdom Metazoa; phylum Arthropoda; class Arachnida; order Ixodida; family Ixodidae; genus Rhipicephalus; species Rhipicephalus sanguineus. Next base: position 99,260,676 of record NC_051180.1, on the reverse strand, counting down.
TGCTGCGGGGTAGATAAGGAAACGGCGGAGCATGTTCTGATTCAATGTGTAGATATCCACCCAGGTGTAGATTTGGGCACGAGCCTACATGAAGCCATGGGTTTTAGAGACGATAATGGAAAACTGAACACACCCGCGATTGAAATAAGTAAGAGACGGTTAGAGTATTGGTGGGAGAAAATTAGAGAGAAAGGACAAAAATAAATATTGGGAAAAAAAATAAGGACATTCTGCCGTAAAGGGCAAAGAATGGAGCTGAAAACTTCAGTTTTTTTTCTGGAGTAAGATAGTTTTAATTGAAGTAAAGACACTAGGCCAACGCTAAGAAAAAGAAGAGCAATGGGGTTTTTTTTTTTGTCGAACCTGGTGGCACACTTGTCACCGCTCCGTTATAAAGGGGACGCTCATAGTATCCATCCATCCATCCATGGCACATGTCATTGGATGCCTGCGATCGTAAAAGGCGCTCGCTCTTGGCGCGCTTTCTCTTTCGCTCGGAGTCGCCGGTTGGAGGCAGACAAGGCGCTCGCTCTTGGCGCGCTTTCTTTTCCTCTCGGAGTCGCCGAATGGAGGCAGACAAGGCGCTCGCTCTTGGCGCGCTTTCTCTTTCGCTCGGGAGCGGACACTTTCCCTGCATTTCACCGATCACAAAGCGGTGATAATGAAGGGACCACGTAAACCTAACAGTACAATAAAAGTGTGATGTTTAATATATACACGGTGTTTCACACTCTTTATATGATGTACTGGGCGAATTTTACGGAAGAGTTTCACGGTTTACCGATGATTTCCTCCGGAGCTTCGCCCCACTCATCATCATTCACCCCGTGGATAAGCTGTGACTTTTATTTGCGTTCAGTTTCTCTTGCAGAGTCAGCTGGCAGAAGCGGTGCTGCTCCTGTTAAGGGCCACCAATTGCACTATTTATGCTGCCTATGATAGAAAACTTAATGATGATGTATGTAAACACGTCCACAGAATGAACACGGGTCCCTGCGATACCAAGGTTATAAAAGAATGCATGCAGTTGCACTCAACGTGAAAGCTGTAGGAAGCGTGGAGCAATGATTCACCCGCCCTTCAGCGACGCTCGGGTTCACGGGCAAGCGCGCTGGCGTTCCAAACGTGCACCCTGCTCGACATGCATTACAGGAAAGGAAACCTTCATTTGTGATGCAGTGGCGCCCTTTCCCCTCCTCGTCGCCCTTGCAAAACTCCTCCTCACCCTCACTTCCAATTCCCACCTCTGAATATGCTACTCTATACACAACTATCGTATGCTATGCCCTCCCCCTTCTCCTTTGCTTACTTTTCGCCCTCACATCTCTATTCACCTACACCTCCCTCCCTTTTCCACCTCCTTGCTATACTATACACGGCTGTGCTAAACTGTACCCTTCACCTCCTCCTTTCCATCTTCGTTCCCCCGACTTCCATTTCCCACTCGCTTAGTGTACTCTACTCTACGCGGATATGCTATGCTTCCCCTCCTCCTTGTCTCCTCCTCACCCTCACGCCACTCCTACTCAACCTCACTTCCCTTTCCCACCTCTTGCTGTACTATCCTATACATGGCTATGTCATACATTGCTATGCTTATACATGGTTTTGCCTGCGTGAAGCCAAGCTACAGGAGATCACAGCGTACGACAGCACACGACAGCTCGGGCCCGTAAAGTGCTCCGCACTTAAATATTCGAGCCAGTTCCACTCCCTGAAGAATGTACAAACTGCGGAACAGAGCTGAGGATTCAACTGCCTCTGCTGACACTTGGCATGTGTTTGAGTCGAAGCAGCGGGTTTGCCTGTCTTTGTTGGCGCTCACCTTGCGTGTGATTCTTCTGAAGCTGAGGGCTTCTTCACATTCGTTAGCGTTTCGCCTCAGCGTCTCTCTTCCGTAGGTCTGCGTCTACCTCCCAGCGCTGGCGGATGGGTATCGCCGAGGGGAGACAGATATCCTGTCGTCTCACCAAAGAGACATATGATTCAATTGGAAAGTTATTACGAGCAAGTTTGTGGCTTTTAGATAGGAGACCATTCACTGTAAAGAATATACTAGGTACTTGGCTAACAGCGGTCCTTCAGAAAAGAGCGCTTGTCGCTTTTAAGAAGTTTCTCGAAGAATCAAGTATTTTATGCAAATATTAACACACACGAAGCTGTTGCCTTCCTTTTCATGCTGAGAGCAAATGTATAATGTGATCTTGTGTTTGATGCTATGCGTAACTATTTATAATAGTGAGTTTTTCTGTGTTTGTCAAGCCATACAGAATGTTTGAGTTCGGACGTGTACATGTGAACTTATTTTACATATTTGGACTTTTGCTCGACTATTCGAGCTTCACATGGTGTTCAATTGTACTGTATTTGTCCATCTTGTTTCTGACTGTATAATATTTTGTACCCACATTATTATTATTATTATTATTTTAACAGCAAACCTGTTTAGCAAATTGTCCCTTGTGAGTCGATCGCAGAAAACTATCCTCATATTAACGGGTAATCGACAGTGTGCGGCCTACCAGAAACCTATCATCATCATAAACGGCTATGTGTCACATAAATTGGGTAACTACCACTGCTCACCACTAGTCCACTAAAAATGGAGAAAGCAACAGTTAGCCCAAGAAATGGCTGCGACGTGACGGCGGCGAGTTATAAAAGGATAAAAAAACGCCAGGTCTGCGCGGAAAGCGCAGCACAGTCGCAGCGAAAGCTGGAAGAGCGGCATTCCTATAGCGCGTTATAAACTCTCTTGTCGTTACCAATACAAGTACACTAGAAACGTACCCACTACGCCACAAATCATAATTTTTGTGAAGTTGGGAAGCACCCACCACGATATTATTCGTCATTCTGCGGAGAAGCGAGCTACCATCTTTAAGGCATTATGTGCACTTTGTTGATGCGACGGTTGATCACGATGAATAATTATGGCTGAGCCCTTTGTAATGGGTTGAAAGCTTTAAACGACCCACTAGTTACGTAATTCGCAGTCTGTGACGAGCGGTCATTATTTACCTCTCCCAGCACGCTTTATAACATACGCTAACATCAGAAAGAGATAGAGAGAGGGAAATAACTTTATTGAGACCCTGAGGAAATGGCATGGGAGCCTTATCGGCTTCCTTGGCAACCAATACAAGTACACGTGCAAGGAACCCACTACTCTATAAATCATCATAATTTTTGTGAAGTTCGGAAGCACCCACTACAACATTACTCGTCTTTCTGCGGAGAAGCGAGGTACCATCTGTAAGGCATTACATGCAGTTTCTTTATGCGACGGCTGATGACGATGAAGGATTATGACTGAGCCTTTTGTAATGAGTTGGAAGCTTTAAAGGACCCAAGTCTTACGTAATTCGCAGTGTGATGCGCGGTCGTTATTAAACTCTTCCACCACGCTTTATAACATACGCTAACATGGGAAAGAGATAGAGAGCAGTAATTAACTTTATTGAGACCCTTGGAAATAGATCATGGGAGCCTTATGGGCTTCCTTGGCAACCAATAGAAGTGCACTTGCGAGGAACCCATTACGCTATAAATCATAATTTTTGTGAAGTAGGAAAGCAGCCACTATGCATTTTTCGTCATTTTGCGGAGAACCTTGGTGTCCGCTAAACACGGCTGAGGCATTTCACTTCACTTCACTTTTATTTCCTTAAAGACCCCCTGTAGGGGTATTACATAAGGGGTGGTGTATAACAAAAAAAAGAACTATACAACGGTGTTTTTAATGGCTTCTGCAAACATATATGGGTTAGTGATGGCACAAATGGCGTGAGGCAGGCCGTTCCAGTCTTTTGCTGCTCTTACGAAAAAGGAGGCTTGGAATGCAGTGGTCCGGGTACGTGGTATTGCGACTTGTAACGGATGACCTGTGCGATGGGATATGTGCGGAGGGGGCGTGATGTACGGTGGATGATTCAGTGAACTGAAATAAAACATATGAAAAAGAGAGAGGGTGGCACACTGTCGGCGTGAAGCAAGGGTTTCCAGACCTGATTCCGCCTTTAGAGATGAGATGCTGATATCGTACGAATATGCAGAATGAATGAACCTGGTAGCCCGATTTTGAAGTGATTCGAGTTTTCTTATGATGTATGATTGATGAAGGCTCCAGATGGAAGATGCATACTCGAGCTTGGACCTGATAAACGATTTGTATGCAAGCGTCTTGACGTGAGGCGGAGTATGGCGTAAGTGTCGTCTGAGAAACCCGAGTGATTTATCAGCAGACGAGATGATGTTAGTAGTGTGATGACGCCAAGACAGGTCATGAGCCAAGGTGATGCCGAGGTATTTGAAAGATTGAACTGATTGTATGGGAACATTAGCGATGGAATAAGTGAACTCAAAAGGGTTACGGCGGCGAGAAAAAGAAACAAGCTTACATTTATTAGGATTTAAGTTCATTAACCAACGCCATGTTTGTATGTTGTTAAGATCATGCTGCATTAGTGTTTGGTCATGAATGTTGGTTACTGATCGGTAGATTACGCAGTCATCGGCAAACATACGAAAGTTACATGATACATGCAATGGTAGATCGTTAATGTAAATTAAGAAGAGTAGAGGCCCTAAGACAGACCCTTGCGGGACACCTGAAGTTACAGGTAGTCGGTTAGAAGAGTGATTATTAACAAACACAAATTGGGAGCGATTAGTCAGGAAAGATGTTATCCATGCAAGTACGTTAGGATCTAGATTTAACAGAGATAATTTAAGAATTAGGCGTTTGTGAGGGACAGTGTCAAATGCTTTAGCGAAATCCAGGAAAAGAGCATCAGTTTGAATGTTGCAGTCAAGGTTAGAATGTAAGTCGTGAATGAAAATGGCCAGCTGCGTTTCACAAGAATAACCTCTTCGGAGCCCGTGTTGAGAAGGATGAAAAAAGTGCATTAAGTCCAAGAAGTTGATGATATGGGAGTAGATGACATGTTCCATGATTTTGCAGGGGATACTTGTTAAAGATATGGGACGGTAATTTAGTGGAGAGTCTCTGTTACCTGATTTGTAGACTGGAACGACCTTGCCTACTTTCCAGTCTGCTGGCAGAATGCTTGATGATAATGACTGCGAAAACAACAATGTAAGGAATGCGGCACACACATGTTTAACATTTATGAGAAGTTTTGAATTAATGTCATCCACACCTGCAGAAGAAGAAAGCTTAATGTTTTCTATAATCGAAATGATGCCGTCCGTAGAAAATATAATCGGAGGCATAGACTCAGTGCTGCGCGCAGGTAAAGGAAAATCGGGAACTGAACTTTCATTTGTAAAAGCATTATGTGGACTTTGTAGATGCTGTGGCTGATGACGATGAAGAATTATGGTAGAGCCCTTTGTAATGGGTTGGAAGCATTCAATCACCCTTTCGTTGCGCAATTCGCATTGTGGGACGCCTGGTTACAGAATTCGAGTTGTGTGACGCTTGGTTGTTATTTTACTCTTCTACCACGCTACATTACATGTGTTAATGTGGTTCCTTCTCGACATGAAGCCTGTATAGGGTCTTTTTGCAAAGCAGTTTCAAGAACCGGCATGGCTCTGAGGTAGAATACTGGGCTCCCACGCAGACGACCCAGGTTCGAACCTCATTCCATCCTGGAAATTTCTTCTTATTATTTTCTTTTCGTCGCGACCTCATTACACCAATAAACCTCATCACACTTTTTTTTTATTTCGAGCTATAGTGGCCACGGACACCGGCAGCGGCGGCGGCGGCGGCGGCGGACTACTACGGCGCCAGAAATGGCCTTTCTTGTGATTTCATAACAGCTTTCGCTGTAACACTTAGACAGAGAGAGAGAGAAAAAAAAGCAAGAGAAAGAGAAAGACACAATAGAGAGAAGTAAAGGGAATAAATACATATAAAGATAGAAACACAGAGAAGGACACAGAAAGAGATAGAAAGAGACACGACAGAGAGATAGAAAAAGAGAGAGCAAGATAGAAAGAGAAAGAAAGAGAAACAAAGAGAAAGAGAAAGAAAAATAAGACCGAAATAAATAAAAAACTACACCATTTCCCGCTAAAGGGGACCATGAGGCGATGCGAAGCCGGAGCACTTGCACGATCGCGTTCCGTTGGCGTTCTTTGGGCACACTACCGACCTCGCGTCGTGGAACGCGAAGAGGAACGCTACGCGCGTCTTGTCTTCCGTCTAGCCTGGCCGTTAATTCACACAGGGCGAGCGGGGAACGCGGTCGGCAGGCGTGCGAGAGGGGGCAGCGTAGGAGAGGAGAGAGAGGGGGAGGGGACGCGCATGCGCTGGTGCTCATCGCGGCATTGCGCAGGAGAGAATTTCGGCATGTCTAGCCCGCGTTTCAGAGGAAGAGTGGAAAGGGGGAGGGGTGAGGGGAAGTGGACAGGGGGAGGGGAGAGGGGGAGGGGAGAGGGTATGCGCATGCGCAGTAAGGGTGGTCACGCCGCACACCACCACCACCGGATTGAACCCCGCCATAAGATACTTCACATCTAAAAGGAACAAGAAAGCCGACCCAGCTGCGCTCTTCCTTCAGGCTTGGCACCACTAGTGCGCAGCTGCCGTAATTTCTTTTTATTGAATATTTCTTCTGCTAAGCGAGGAGGAATAGCCGGTGCCACCATAGTGGCACCAACCTCTCCTATTAGCCATTTTAATAAAAAAAGGCTCATTCGTCTGTGCGAGTGCGCGAAGCGATAGCGAAACGCCAGCGCCAGCCACACAGAGGCCAATAACAAGGAACCTTGAAGTGATTAAGATCGTTGAACAGGGAATGTCACTGAAGCCAACGTTTAGGCAAGTGTACTTGTCCTCGTCAAGTCAACTGGCTTGAGCTACTACATTGACGAAAAGGAGTACACTTGTCGAAACGATTGTTCCAGAGACATTCCCTGTTCAACAATCTGATAATCACTTCGAGCCACTAACTAGAAATAACGTATCTGACTGTAGTGCTAGTTACTCCGCATCTGCATTTCGGTCAACGATATACTCTGGGCGTAAGTTTGGCGAAAGGTGCCGTGCATAGAGCGGTAGCACTTATGTCTTATGCCGAACTTTCCTGGCGGGCCTTCTGTTACGCCGTTCGCACACTTTCGAGGATATATAATATGCGTTGTGTACTACAGAATCGTGACGTTCACTAGCTCTTGAAAAGAAAGCCTGCCTCCCTTCATTTGTTCACGCTTTATTATAACTTGGTTGCTGCAAGACACTTTCTTTAGCTGATTTCTTTTTGGGAAATAAGTATTTGTGAAGACGTCCAGCGAAAAATGTCTGATATTTGATTTACTTAGCCTTTAGTCGTGTCCCCCAAGGCAATCTTGTTCAATTATGCCTTGAATAAAGCAAAACAAACCAAACCAAAGCCAAATATTATTCTTCTGCTTCCAGGTCAAACTCCGACAACCACTTGCCGGTATAACTTAGCGTTTAGGGTGCGTTGCCGCTATCCACGAGGGCGCGAGTTCGACACGGACAGAATACGAAAACATCCGCGTAGTTAGGTTTATCTGCGTGATGAGGAAACCTAGAGAGTTAAATGTAATATGGAGTGCGCCATTATGGCATGTATAATAATCCTGTCATAGCTCGGAACACAAGACCTGTGAATTTATCAATCTTGACATCAAGCAGTCTTTTCACGTGTGCATGATGCGGACAGGTGTTGGAACCTAGTTTGTTGTCAAGGAGTGGAGGCAAGCTGGAATTATTAGACAATCAGCATACCCTTCGTAAGAGCGCACAAAGGAAATATATCGGAAGTGAAGAATAGTGAACGGCTACACGCTGGTAACATATTGAAAGTAGGAAACCTGGCTCGCTAACGAAGAAAAGCAAGCCCAAGTGGCGCTCTTCGAACAGACATGGCAGGCTGCTGAGACCAGTGGAGCCCCGGACTGGCTCCATCTAGCTGCTTCGCCAACCCCTTTTTTTGTAATAAGCGTTTTTCAATTCAATTCAATTGAAAGGTACACTGTAAAAAGCACTAATCAGCTACTACTGACGAATACACTGGCAAACTGTTTTTACTTTATTTTTTATTTTGAAGTGAGGAGTGTATTCGTTTATTAGAAGACGAAAGTCAAGAGTTTTAACACTGGTACGAGAGCGTGTTGTAAGGGTTCTTAAAGTGCTTTTATGTATATGGGCCATTATAGCTTCAGTGTTATTTTCTGCAACTACATAATTTCCCTTTCCACCAATATTACAGTGTGTTTGGCATCTTCACCAAATATTTAAATAGGCCCTTGCAGGCGCTTCAAAAATTTAGGAAGTGATAAAGAGCTGTTACGGTAATATCAAGGGGCTGTCGCCACCCGTACGTATAGTTTTCGCGCCGTTTCTTGTCTATCCGGACCAGAAACGGTCCTGGTGTGACTGTGGGCTCATTTATTTAAACCTGAAACATTTAATTTTCTCTTAGTTTACAGATTCCCAACAGTTTCTGTGTGGTAAGAGAAGTTACAAATGATGCGGCTCACAACGGCCACATATGACAACGTTTAAACGACTATCTGAGTGAGCTTAATAATGATGCAGACAACCCTAAACAAGGACCTTCATTCATCTACTGTCACGCCTGTGGTCGTACATCACTGTTGAATAAACGACTGTCGTCAACAAGAATCAGGATATCCGCACAACCAAACCTTATGAAACAGCCCACATGCCGCGGGAAGTCACTACACGAGTAAGAAAACCATCCATCAACCTGTAAAAAAAAATATCGTCAATCGTTTTCGAGGAGCACGGGGAGTGCTAGGCAAGCAACAGCAAGTGGCGTTCTTATAAATATTTTACATGCGCGGTGTTGTTTATGCTTGTTATTTTGCTTTGATTTATTTCTACAGCAATACATAAAGCTTATTTGTCATTAATTCTCATCTGAAAGTCAGTGCTTGCGCTGTGTGCTCATCAATATATGCGTCAGGTTTTTACATTTTGAATCATGGAGGGCAGGGACGTCGCCATGATCCTATTTATTTAGGGGGTGACCTTTGTAAGCGTGTACTATTAAGCTGAGGGTTTACTATCGAGCTATTGAGCTACACCCCGCGAGCGCGTGGCCCGGCGAACTGCAATCTTGTACAGTGACGCCGATAGGGGCATATTTTCTAGTTATTGGGTGAGAATTTTGGCTGTCCCTATGAGCGCGCATTACTACCAATTGCTTGCTTTCACCCTCGGGCTGCTTAATTTGAAGAAGCCTTTTGCCATTTATTTAGCTTTCATGAATAAAAATTCAAAGTTTGGGTGTGAAGCCACGGCGGCAGTTATCAATTTCGAAGCTGATATCGCGACAGGTCACAGCGAGGGCAAGCGTTAAGCAAGTTGAAGCGATGTGCACTCGCAGGAACAGCCGAAGCCTCCCCTGATAACTCGAAAAGATGTCGCGGTCGGCGCCACTGTAAAACCTTAAGGTGCCCTTGGCCACCCTGAGAGTGACAGTACGTGCGTGCGCTTGTATGTAGCATGTGTGTTGTGTGCACACACACAAAGATAAAATATTTGGAGTGGGAGTGGGGGGGGGGGGGGGGGAGTGGATTCGAACCTTCGACATCCCCTTTGGCTACGCCTATGATAAAAACCCGGACGTGTGCAACCTTGACAATGTAGCTAAATTTCAAGTACGCAACCTCGAAAGAGGATGCAGACGCAGCAGTATTTTGCGGAGAGCTTTCTGGATGTTTAAAGCCCTATTGATGTAAGTCATCTCCAGTACAAGATGTCTAGTGAAGGCCCATAACATCACATCATTGTTGCACTACTATCTTTCTAGCCAAATTTTAAAATCATTGTATCTCAGTTATTGCTGCTGCTGGATTGTGATTACTACTACTTACTAATATTAGTTCTCCCACCTCCCTCTCTCAACGCTATGTTGAGTAGACTGATAGTGATCACTGTAATAGAGTCCGACTCTACAGGATTCGTTAACTCAGAAAGAAGACGGAAAATCAGAATACGCGCCATCACAGAGAGTAAAATGTTAAATCTGCCGCTATTTGTTGTTCTGTGAGCATGAAATCAAAGACCATCCGAACGCGTAATGAAACCAGGGGGAAATTTGACTGTGCTATTTGCCATGCTCCTGCGAAAGGGTATAAGTCCAGACAAAGCGTAATGACGTTCACATTACGTTTCGCTTTCTTCATTTCATACGCGTACTTTTTTCTGCGTTTTTTTGCCTCACTCAGGAAAATGTTGCCTGCAGCAAAGAGCACATCGTGAAAAAAGCGCAGCTTCTTTGCTAATGAAATATTGGCGGTAGTACGATGATTCATGAAGCTTCCAGTAGTAGTTTGTTTGCAGCACGGCTTGCAAAACGCAGTGAACGATGCTCTTTTCGCAGTGATTTCAACGTTGCTGGCTGTGTTCCGCGGGGCTGCGTATAACATAATGAGCGTCGACAGCAACAGACCTAGGAAGATTAATTTTCTTAGTCTGTGAAGTTGCTCTTGCTTTACGTCAGCTATCGTAAGTTTTGCCCTATCCGGAAGTACAGCACCTAGAAAACTTCTATAGGGGACTAGAATGGCACAAAACAGCGCGCCGTTGCACTTGCTAACAAAACAAAAGGCGGTGGTATGCAGCGAGCAAACCGTATTTGCTTCCCACATGATTCTGATCGAGTTATTCTTGTATGTAGTTCCAGCTCTCCGCGAACAAATACCGACGCTTACGGTCCGGAATTCCCTCAAAACAACACTATCTCAAAGATCACACTCCGACCACGCTCGTGTCTTCTTAATTTTTGTGGTAGTTTCATGCAATATCGCAAAATTTGTTCTTATTAAAAACGTTTCTCTGCTATTGGGCGGATATTACGTTGGAAGGCCTGCTATCACAAAAGAAACAAAGCTGAATGTCGCCATTACGCGCGTGAAATACGGCTCTCACATAGTCACGAGAATTTCTCACGACCGTATGAAAAGCTTTTTCAAAATGAAGGCACAGGCTGGTAAATTCTGTCTTAAAGGGGACCTGCAGCACTTTCCGAAGTACCCATCGAATGGCTTCATCAAAGGATTTTATTGCCTCACGAATCGACTGCCGCAGAAATTTTCAGAATCCGTCGAGTACGAGCGGAGTTAGAGAGATTTGTCGCACTGTGTGATTGCTTTCTCTCTTCTCTCGTCCCTACGAGCGAGTTAGAAGCTAAGCAGGGAGAGATGGCGCGAGGGGCAGAAGTTGCGTCCCGCACGCGTCATGACCTTGAGCACATTTTCGTTCTTTTTTTCTTCAAACGCTCGGCTTACTTTCAGTATATGATCGAGAGCATGCGCGCGGGCACGTGGCGGCCTCCCGCGGCGGTAGCGGTAGCTATGCAGTTTGCGATGCTCAAATAAGCCAATGGCCGTGAACTTGAGTATATGGCGCGGTCATTTGAGTATATGACATCATTTGTCGAAAGAAGAGGGAAAGATTTCTAGCTTACTTTGAGAATTACCGTAAATTCCAGGCAACGTACTTTGCTATAATGTTCGGCTCGCGTGTTCTCCGGAGCCTCGACTACCGATCTGCAGCGTTTTCTGACCATGCTGAAAAAGTGTTGCAGGGTCTCTTTAGGACACCTCATGCGGTCACCGCTTTGAAGCGTAAAATTTTCTTTGCATTTATTGCAAAGTGGCCGGCGATTAGGCGAGAAAACCTTCTATCTGGTTTTCGAGTTATTTTGTCTGAGTAGTGGTAATATTTTCTTCTGGTGCTTTCTATATAAAAACGGCCAACAAAAAAAAAAGTCGGACTGGAATGGGGCAAAACTACTTAAAAGGTTATTCCAAAGTCGTAAAATTGTAAGACGACATCCCAAAACTTTTAAAAACGAAACCAAATTAATATAACGGGTCTTTCAAGAAATCTGCCCAAACCTCAAAAATCAGCAAAATGCGATATTTGTCGATGCCTTCACAATTACTTCTCCTACAGCCGCGGACATCTCAAGATGGGTAAAGACATCACTTGGGACAGTAATAAAGGAAGTTTTTTTAATTTAACTTTTTATTAAGCGAAGATAGTCGGTTATGTTAACTAGAAAAATTGAAGTGTTCTATGCTACGAACCCATTGTAACTTTGAAATTGCGAAAATGCGGCCTCCAGTAATAATTGCAAATTAATGTAAATAATTCACTCAAATCCAGCGGTTAAACCGAAACCGAAACGCGAAAGTGTGCAACTGCTCTATTCTTCTGAGATGTCCAGAATGAGTGAGCGTCGTTATATCAACCCCCAACAGTCTTCGTAGTGTGAGTGTGCGGGCTACGCTTTCAATTACAGCACGCATGATGCACATACGTCAACGAACGCGAAAGAACTAAACCTGTGTAATTTTAGGAGCGAAGCTCCTTAAGGCGGCACCCGTTCGTCCCTCGTAGTCGTAGTAGTGCGTAACCAGACGTAACGCTAGTACCAAATCTTGACCTCCAAGGTGGTGCCAGTGGGAGATTTTTCCTGTGCGTTGTTGAACAATAAAAAATTCGCAGCGCGCGCGTTAACTAAAAGCCGAATTCTTCTGTCTCTCATTCCCCATTAGCAGCCATTGGCATGTTCCAGTAGGAAACGTTACTAGAAGTAGAAGTGTAAGTGTTAGCTAAAAGCCGACTTCTTCTGTCTCCCATTCCCATTAGCAGCCATTGTTTACCTCCAAGGTAGCAGGGCTGGGCAGAGATACTCAGAAAAGTATTCCGGAATACAGATATCGAAATACATGAACTGGAAGCCTAAAATACAGGTACTGAGATACATTTGCCTTTAACGTAACGGGATATTTCGGAGATACTTTTGCAATAAGACGAAAAAAGTATTCCGGAATACAGTTACAGCGATACAGATACTGGAATATTTTTTTTATTTCAAGGATGCTCATAATACGCAAAGACACTTATTAGTGCAGCATGATGTAATTAAAGTTGCAGCGCGTCGAAACATTCAGATTATTTATTTATTTATTACAGTACCCTCAGCGCCATTAAGACATTGCAGGGGAGTGTCGCTGCTTTGAGAACTGAACGCCCGCGAAGCATTGCAAAGCCTGTTCCAAGGCGGTATCCGCGCCGGGGGTCGCGAAGTAATGGCTTGCCACCCGAAAAAAGTTCGGCGTGCTGCACTGACCTTGAGAGACAGCGACTTTCGTCGGCAGAGGCCGACTACACTGCTCCCGCGATTCTGCCGCCTGCGTTGTCGCGCGCTTTACCACATGGACCATTCTGTGCTTGAGGGGAAACCATCGCCGCCCTATCTGTCGGCGACCGGCGGCGCGCCTTTGCTTGTCTTGGCACAATATAGAAAAAAAAAACGTCATTCCCCCATTGGAAACACGCCTCAACTCATTTCCGACACAAAAAACAATGTAACGAGATACCCGTGTCCTGCATAGTATCGCGATACAGGCGATACATCGTAAATGTATTTCACTACTGAGATACAAATACATTTTTCAAATGTATCTCGATATAGAAATACAGATACTCAAAAGTATCTCTGAAATACTATCGCGATACTCTTGTATCGCGATACTGCCCAGCCCTGCAAGGTAGTGCCTGGTGAGACTTCTCCTGTGCGTGATTAAACAATAAAAATTTTGTTCAAAACGCCGTTGATTGATGAAATAAACCAACGAAAGACGCCAGATGTTTTTAAAAGCGAAACGAAAGAACGCCAGATGTTTCTAAAGCAAAACGAAAAGACGCCAGCTGCTTAACGAAAGACGCCAGATGTTTTCTAAAGCAATGGTTTTCTAAACAATGAAAATTCACAGCGTAAATGTAAAATTAAAGTAAGCTGCAAGTCGTCATAACTCATCGAACCTTTAGTATAAACGCGCCCGATCTCACGTCGGTTGGGCAGAATTCACGGAAGATTCACGGTTTACCGATGAACCTCCGCAGCTTCGCCCACTCATCATCATTCACTCCGTGGATATGCTGTGATTTTTTTTTCGAGAGTTTGCCCGACAGCATACATAGTTAAATCGTTGTCTTGAACAGCCTCCTCTTTCTGGTCGTTTGCTTTTTGCGCTCATCGGTGCTTCGCTTTCCGTTTCGTTGAATAGCATTACGTTGAATAGCATTTCGTTACGTTGAATAGAAATTTCGTTGAATAGCATTACGCCACAATAATTACCAGAGGCAGCTTTTCCTATAACTCAAAGCTGCGATGAATTCTTCGCATGAAGAACTTTTAGAAGCGGCGACACCACGGCTCGAGAATTGTTAGAGGCATTTCATATAAAAGCACGAGGTTCCATATGTATCAGCGGTACTTCATTCTCTCTCTCGCAGGCAGACAGCAAGTTCATAGTTCACAGGTGGTGATTAGGGTGGTGTGCGCCCGCTGTGTGCCTACTTTGCTGCGCATGCATGTGTGCATATTTCGTTGCACTATCACTTGAATAAACAGTCAAAAAGTGGCGCTCCCCTGGACCTTTCCCCTCGTTAGTTCCTTGTGAAAAAAGAGCCATATACTTTTGTGGCTTACTTGAAGAACTTCTCCCATTTGACATAACCATCCAAATCCACTTATTAAAATGTTAATTAATGTAACTTTCTTATTATTGTCCCAAATGATGTCTGTAACCATCTTAATAAAATGCCTGTTGCTACAGAAAAAGCCACTGTGAATACAGTGAGCAAGTATCGCATATTCTTGATTTTTGAGGTTTTTGGACACATTTATAGGAAGACTCGGTATATGCAGGGGTCATTCTGTCAATTTCACTTCAATTTGCTTCTTCAGATTCTAGTATTTTATGTCTTGTTTCCAATTTTATTGTACTGGCAACAGATATTTCTCAATATGGTTTTTAATGTCGCACAGGCCCTAAAGGTGAAAAAGTTATTCTCAGTGTTAAAAAAAAATGTAATAATTCCTTGGGTCCTAAAATCACGATATGTATATGACAGACGCCTTTGTGGAGGGCTCAGGAAATTTCAACCACATGGGGTTCTTTTAAGACGCTAAATGCAAGCAGATGGGCCTGTAGCATTTCGCCACCATGAAAATGCGGTGGCCACGGCTGGAGTTCGATCCCTCGACCTGCGGGTGAGGAGTCAATCACCATAACCACTAGATCACCGCGACAGGTAGTGTTAAAAAAGTTTCACTAAACACAAATGCGACGTCTTATATCCAACGGGTCATATAATAGTATCCTTATTCTATAGTGAACGTCCTGAGTGTTCTGTTCCGACGAATACATGTGATCAAACATCCACCTAATTGGAATAAAATCTCAGATTTCTGCAATACTTACTTTTATACGTTTGGATCATATCTGCCTCGAAAACATGAGCCTAGACTGGTTGGTCCATGATGAAGTATTACGGCCTATAGTCGTATTTCCTGCAAAAAATATTTTCAGGCTTAATTTTGTATACAAATGCGTGACACTATGCCAATTTAAGCAGTGTTGAAATTGGTAAACGCATCAGCAAAAATGTGCGAGAAGGAACTCTTCGCGTGTAATAATTCCTCTTCGCATGTCTTGTGTATTATTTATTTATTTCTAATCGTCAAGGCCGTAACCTCAGTTATTTGTGGGCACCATGCGTGACTACTTTTGTCGTTCATATTCGTTACAGAAAGGAACTTGTTTTGTGGTGTTTATGGTCCGTGTCATTTTGTCGCCAAAGCATGATTGTGCGTTTTGGGTCTGTCTAATTAATCTATATAGGTTGCCCATTGTATGATAGAAAACATCGTTCAGTAAGCTATCTTAATTATTTTACTCGCGAACGTGTGCTCATTGTGCTTGAAATCAAGAGTTGAAGAAAAAAATAAACCTGAAACCAAGCTGATGCAGGCACCAAAAATGTTCATTTTATGTCCGGAACGTACTCGTTGGACATATCAACCTGAGTACGTTCGGGCACTGACTCAGTTCTCATGATTCTCATTGGTGCACTTAGTTAATATCAGCGAATAAATTTCAGGTGGATAAATTATGTAAAATGACGACCTCACAACATCAAGAGAGAGGCGATTCACATTTATTAATAGTTTCTTGCGCTACATACGCCGTTCATATAGAGAATTGGTTTTGCCACAAGAAATAAAAGTGATTGAACTTGATAAGAACTAATGCATACTCAATGCGCATAAGGTCCATATGATTTGAAGCACTTGTTAAGCTTATTGTTTATGGCTAATAAACATAAATACATATGTATGATTTTTTTATTGTCCTACTCTGCAATGTGCAATTCAATCCAAAGGGGAGGCACTACACCGTTTACAATGCATGCCAAAATGCAAAAAACTAATCCATAAAACACCAGGTTCTTAATTCTAGCGCTCGCCATCATGGTTTCGAAAACTAAAGCTGCAGGCACGTGTAGAGAGAGTCATACATCTTCCAACCGTGAGAATATTTTTTAGTTAAGTTAATTTTTAAAAAGTTATGAGATAATGTTTTTGTTTCAGCTAGAAAACGTCCGGTGCAGTTTATCCCGGAAGTGGCGCAACGATACTGCTATGAATATGTTTGCTGCGCACGCCTCAGGGGCAGTTCTCAGAGACCCGAATTTTTCCTTCTGTCTGCTGAACGTGCATTTGTTGCCACGTGCAGAATGCTTTCTTCCAGTGTCGCTCGTCTTCTTTACACAACATTTCGAGACGTTTTCGCCGCATATTTATATGGACCTTGTCACTGTCGAGCACGCTTTGCCCGCAGACTTTTGTACGACATGCATGAAGCGGGAGGGAAGCCATAGGTCTAAAAGCTCTTCCCAATGAAGTTTTATGTGCCTCCAGGGTAACAATACGACAGCTGCTACCATCGTGAACAAGCTGCCTGCAGGCGTTGTGCGAAGTAATTTACTATGATCATGTCGTGGATTCCAGGTCATCTACCCAGACTGTATGCGAGCGAGGACACGCAAAGGTCAAGACGGACTTTTCTCATGAACACCTCGAGGCATTCAGGAAGTTTTGAGCTTGTTCTGAGATTCCGCAAACAAAGTGGGCCTGCAGGGGCGTCTGTTGCACTTTGTACTTTGTTGAAGTGGGGCCAGTGGACACAAGTTCGGGTGTCTTAGTTCTTTTGGATATATTATTCGTTTTTCGTGAAAGAAATGGCTGCATAAAAAGATGTCGTTACCAGGACCTAGACTTTATTTATTTTCTTACTCCGAGGATCACTTGGATGAAAAAACGAATGAGATACACATGCAATCTACAAGATGCCGACAAGATTAAAAAAATCATGGAAAGTGAGGAAGTCCGGGCGTTAAAAATTCCACGAATGAATTCGTCATTTCTATGGCACGTCTACTTTTTAAGCGACAAAGAGGTGAAGCCACTAGACAGACGAGGACTAACTAGGTAGAGGAAACATGATACCTTATACAAAGGCCTGAAAAAAAAAGAAAACTGGAACCAACGAGGGCATTGCATATTGTATTAAAAACTGAAACAACTACGGGCAGTATAACATATGTTATATGGCGTTCGTGATAAAAGTCGGTCTTTACCTCTGTGTGTCCTCGCTCTACAGTCTGGGTAGATGACCTGGAATCCACGACATGCTTCTAGCAAATTACTTCGCACAACGCCTGCAGGCAGTTTGTTCACGATGGTAGCAGCTGTCGTATTGTTAGCCTGGAGGCACATAAAATTTCAATCGGAAGAGCTTTTAGACCTATGGCTTCCCTCCCGCTTCAATGCATGTCGTACAAAAGTCTGCGGGCAAAGCGTGCTCGACAGTGACAAGGACATGCTCAGTGAATATACTTCGTTTTATTTTCGAGTTGCCCTTCCTGCAATAATGCCCTCTTGTTGCTGCAGGAACTCGTATCAAAGTAAATAAATAAATAAACAATTAAACTAAATATGAAATGCCAATAGGTTTACGTAATTGCACAATGAAGGCTAAATTGGGATCATGAATCCTGAATCACAGAAGTGAAAAAGAAATGCTTTGATCAAGTAAATCCCAGTCAATGCGCAGCCAAGCCCTTCGTACGTCATAAATTATGTTGCCGCATTTTGCGTTGCTTTGATGCGGCGGCAGCGCTCTTTTTTATCAGAGAAGGATGTAAGGGTGGTGCAACTTTTTTTTAGGAAATATACGTGGCATTCTCTCGTCATTTAATACCCATTAATACAAAACTGCGGAATTTAAGCTCGGCTTACCTCAACACCTGCGTTCTTCGCTTGTCATTTTTTTTCAAATATTCATTAAATCATTTTGCTGTTGCCGAGTCTGTGGATATTTTATGCACATGTATCTACAACGAGCCATTACTCGGTGATGTGATAAATTAACGGTGAATCGCAATTTTTTGTTCACGTGGATGTGCTGCAAACGTCCGAATTAAACACAAGCGCTTCAGATTGTGTCAATTTAGAAAAGCGGCCGTAACGATATTTGCAAACGGAAAACCGTAAAAGAGGTGTTTGTAATTAGGAAGCTGTAATTAGGAAGCTGTCACTGCTAGCGCAAGAAATAAGGAAAAAAAAGAAACAAAAAATACATTTGGGATGGAACGGGGTTCGATTTTGAGCCCTCTGCGTGGCGGCCCAGTGTTCTACCACAGAGCCATGCCGGATTTTTTCCTCATTTGCGGTTGTACGTTACACAAACACGGACAACGAAATGATGTAACAAGGCACAACAAACATGTAAGCACACATCTACCGTCAACCACTGCATGAACATCATTGTGATGTAAAATTCCTTCATGGTAAGCATGGGTTCTAGAGCGAGAGAGAGAGAGAAATGTAATGCGGAAAGGAAGGGAGGTTAACCAGAAAACATATCTGGTTTGCTACCCTGCAGTGGGGAAGGGGTAAGGGGAGACAGAGAAGTAAGAAAGAGAGGGATGTGGTAGGGAGGGAGAGAAGCACAAACACACAAACACAGGAGTGTGACAATCGTTCAACGAGGCGGGTAGCTCGCAGAAACTTCATCAGCGCCTTCGTTGCTTTCTGGCGTGAAGCTCGATCTTTCCGACATTGCAAGATTGACTGCTCAGAAAGCGGCTGGTTGTCGAGGCGAGCAAACACTGCTGAGAGGGACTGTCTCTCAGAGCTGTACTCAGGGCACTGACTCTCCCTAGCCAACTATGAAGGAACACATTTTGTTTTTTCTACCTCGATGGACCGCAAAGGAGTTTCAAGCCCCGGCATGGCTCTGTATTTCAAGAAAGTACAGAGCCGTGCCAGTGCTTGAAACGCCTGTGCAAAAAGGCCCTATATAGTAGTGATGCAGAACTATCGGTAAATTCACTATCGATAGTATCGATAGTTTCTTTGAAACTATCGATAGTGCAGACAAACTATCGATAGTCCTACTATCGACAAACTATCGATAGTGCACTCGGTAGTACCATGGTAAATATTACTAGCGATATTATTGCCATGCGTGTTTATTGCTTTGTTTTGATGTAATAGGGTTTCACCCACAAGAACTGTTAGCAAACTTTGACACAGACTGCGCCGTAATGTTTGAGAATCTTCACGATTGTTTGAGATCATTCTCTTAAGGTTACGCACCGGACGCGAATAGTCAAGTTTATTCGAGAACTTACGCGAGCACCAGCGATAACGCTGTAAGGTTCGATAACGGATGCATGAAAGACGACGCTTTCCACCGATGATCATGTTACTCGACGGCCGACGACTGTTCTCGCCGCTCTCAGTGCGCAGCGTGTATCGCTTGTATTTTGAGTTTTGATTTTCTAGTCACAAGATCGCCCAAATATTGAGCTCCATATTTCTCAGTCTTGTTGCAGCATTCTTCACCGTCACAACCACGTGACAATACTATCGATAGTGGTGAGAATAAGGATGCTGCTACGGGTCGGCCATATTGCCAAAATATTTGTGATAGCCTACTATCAGCTTCGCTTAATTTATGAGCAATTCTTGGCAAAAGAAATAAATTATTTCCGCAGTAAAAAGGGCGGAATATGTCCATCAATAAATCAATAAATTCTAATCCAAAAGCAACCAGTTACACCTTACAATGAACAAACTTAGTTCATGATATTTTTTGTATTTTGAAATCATAAAGAGCAATATAAATTTGAAGCTGCGCAGCTCCACTACGTGTAACGCCTTCCTTTCCACTTTCCACTTTCCAATAGTTTGACTTTATGATCATGTGTCAGCAAAGCACTCAGGTGAAGAACACAAGTATGTCAACTTTCTTGCCCTCCAGCCTGCTCCTCCGGCTCCCCTATGTACCGCTCGCGCGAGGAACCAAGTTTATTCTGCAGTGAGTTCGCGCTGTTGGTTCTATACTAGCGATAGTACCATCAAATGTTTTACTATCGATAGCGCTATCGATAGTAT
This sequence comes from Rhipicephalus sanguineus, assembly GCF_013339695.2. NCBI lineage: Eukaryota > Metazoa > Arthropoda > Arachnida > Ixodida > Ixodidae > Rhipicephalus > Rhipicephalus sanguineus. The sequence goes on along the minus strand of NC_051180.1, from coordinate 99,240,382 downwards.
TCTTTACTATCGATAGTTGGATAGTGACTCAGCTATCGATAGCGCTATCGATAGTATTCTTTACTATCGATAGTTGGATAGTGACACAGCTATCGATAGTATCGATAGTGTCATCGATAGTTCTGCATCACTAATATATAGCCTTTATGTCGGGAAGTAACCACATTAACCTATGTAATGTAGCGTGGCAGAAGAGTAAAATAACAACCAAGAGTCACACAACGCGATTCTGTAAGCAGGCGTCCCACAATGCGAAATGCGCAACGAATGGGTTCTTGAATGCTTCCAACCGATTACAAAGGGCTCTGTCATAATTCTTCACGTCATCAGGCAGAGCATCATCAAAGTGCAGATAATGCGTTACAGATGTTTAGCGGCTACCACGGTTTTCCGCAAAACGACGAAGAGTGTCATAGTGCCTGCTTCCCTACTTCACAAAAATCATAGTGATTTATAGCGCAGTGGGTACCTCGCAACTGCACTTGTATTGGTTTCCGAGGAAGCCCATATGGCCCCGTGATCCGTTTCATCAGGGTGTCAATTGCGTTCTTTCCCTTTCTCCCTCTCTCTTTCTCACGTTGCGTCGCACAATGCCAATTACATAACTATTGCTTAGTTTAAAGCTTCCAGCCCGTTACAAAGGGCTCTGCCACATTTCTTCATCGTCATCAGTCGCCGCATCAACAAAGTGCACATAATGCCTTAGTGACGTGTAGCGGGTACCTGGCTTCTTCGCAGAATGACGAAGGATGGCGTAGTGTGTGCTTCGCAACATCACAAAAGTTATTATTTATGGCGTAGTGCGTACCTTTCAACTGCACTTCTATTAGTAGCCCTACGAAATCTTACAACGGGCTCTAGAAATGCCGCTCTTCCATATTTCGCTGTAACTGTGCTCCGCTTTCCGCGCGATCATGGCATTTTTGTCATTATTGCAGCGAGAGCACCCTGCTCTCTTGGCTGTTTTGTAGTAGTTACGCTTTAATATATACCCTGGAGAAGTGCTGACAAGAGTCTGGAACTTTGTATCGCCAATATGACTTTTACAGAAACTAAAAAGGGTAACATGTCACGAGGAGTTTGTAAGCTAAACCCTATTATCGGTTCCCTACTTAAACGTTAAGCTTCCGCTGGAGTCTTGGGTGCCTAATCAGCACACAGCTTGCACTGAAAGTACATCCCTAACCAGCTCACGGTATAATCTGATTTCTTGAGCGCGCTAAGGTCTCATCGGGTATCTTGCCTACTTCAACTTCTCCACATGCGATAAGTTTGCTAGATTCGCAGGCACCTTGTAACGAGCCTAGTGATGTTAGGACGCGGTTCCCAACCTCTTTATTGCTAACTACATTTATTACTAAAATACTGAGGAAAAAGGACGGTAGTCTGGTTTTCTCTCGCCCTTCGCCAGGATGACGTCTTGTAGCATGCGTTCAGCACTTTTTTCTCAGTGTATTTCGCACCTTTGAGAGGCAAGTCATTGTGCAAAACTTTATTGAGTCAGCTGAAAGCACTCATAAAGTGAAGTAATGAGATAACCACTGGTATAAGACAATTAGCAATGTTTTTTTAAGGACAGGCCATTTATATGAAGCAGACAACCTACACGTGGAAGCTACGTGTAGAAGCCATATCCCAACCGCAGCAAGAGAAGAGCAAATAGAATTGAAAACCTCGCCAAACATCGAAGTAGGAGATGTTAAGGTATTGCGCTGCGATGTGCGTGTCATCCATGCCTCACGAAACTCAATTCCTTGCTCAACGTGCTATGGGAGTGACTCAGCAAAACTGCTGGCGTGACTCAGCATTCTTGGGATATCCGGCGAATTGCTATATAGCATGCACCGATCCCTGGACATTTAAAATGACCCTAGAAAATAGAACGAAACAGAACTGCATAGTGCTTGGCTGTGTTCGCTGCCGTCGCTGTCAGTTTGCCTTACGTTGCACCGTTAAATGCAATGAAATTAAATGACATGCCGAAGAGTAGCATTCCGTATATTATCACCAGCCTCAACAGCGTTTGTGAAGTCCAAAAGGCAGTGCAGGGCAAATTTACGGTAAAGCTGTTTCGTGTGAATAAAACACCAATAGAAGAAATATTGCGCAATAATGTGGATCCTGAAGCGATTAAGTGCATAAATAAATATCTCACACTGCGCAACCTTATTACCATAGCGTACAGCACTGCAATTCTCTTAATTGCGCGCTCACTACCGTTGAAGATGCTGCCACTATATCTCTTGGTGGCGGACACTTGGGTTTCAATTATAGCGAGCGCACTCTACGACTTCGACTTCTATGTAAGGAAAAAACGCCGAGCACCGCGCGGAGATGAATACACCGTTCGGGAATTATCAGGTTCGGCACGTGCCCGAATTAGGCAAGGTCGCTGTAGCGTCGGCTACTAAACTGGTTTTGCATGTTTTCCAGCGGGCCCGTACGCTTTTCGGAAAGGAGGTCGGCGGTGCGAGCCGAAATCTCTTTTCGAGGACTACGTACCACCTAGGTTCTGTTGCATAAAGCCCACGCCTTCAAAATATGCATGGCCTCCTATGGCTTCGCGAAGCCGCGCTGCCCGTAGTCCATAAAGCCGGTTCCTAGCAAGTGCGCACTTTTTGCGGAACTGAAATCCGGATGTAGCTCATTAGTAAGGAGGGCCTTGATTGACGAGATTACAGAGCTCTTCGCATGCTGAGCGCCAAGCCTGCACTGTAGCGATGCTGCGACTTAAGTCCTGAGTGGACTCTACGCTGTGAAGATTTTGTCGTTTGGAAGCGAAAATAATACTCAGGTACGGTCATTTTCGCGGACGGCAGCGTCTCATTAAATTTAAGAGGATTAGAGACGTCCTTTCGCGCAGGCGTCCGCAGCTATGTGTACGCTTTTATTAGGGTCCCTCTCCTTGGTTCAACTCTACAGGGTTCCCAGACTTATTGCAGGACTAATGTTAAGATACACACCTACGTTTTCTACAACATTTTGCTCCTCCTATGAAGAAAACAAAAGAATATACGGTATGAGTTAGGTGGCCCAAGAAGTTAAGGATGCCCTAGACTATGGATTAGTACAGAATAAACAGTATATATTAGTAGATTAGTGATTCGATTAGATTAACATACATTAGGATATATGTACAGGTGCGCGGTAATTTTCTAAATAGACAAGGAAAAAACTAAGCAATTTAAAAATTTAGTCGCTTCTCTAGTGCAGATATGAAATATTTAATTACGTTTCGTGACGGAAGCCCAGTGCGTACCACAGTGCGATCTGTTGTTGTTTTTTTTTGTAGATTGTTATATTCCGTATTATTGTTATCGCTTTCACCCTGTGAATGGACGCCAATGCAGCTGAGACCACTTCGTAAAGTTGAAAATTCGATCTCGCATGCTCTAGCGCGTGACACAACCGCAATAAAACACATTTCGCTGGGCAAACTTGATATTAGGTGATAAATATATAAGCAGTAATAACATATAAGGCGATCATAATTAGATAACGCTCGAACAGTTAGTTTTCTCAAGACCAACGCTTAGCTTATCGAGGGAATTTTCATGTGCCATGTCACTTATAAAAGCCGGAAAGGCGTGGTTGACAACACCTTTAACTAGAAGACGTAGCTCTTAAGTGCAAACGCCTGAGAGCGGCCCTCTATGAGATTTGCGTACCTTGCTGGTTGTACACTTCAGCTTTAAGAAACACTGGCTGCCTTTCAATCACACTGCTCTCTCTGTCTGTAATGGAGCAGCGGCGCCCACGTACTCCAGCCTACGGCGCAATAGTTTACTGCTGGAGAATTGCGAATACAAACGTAAAGTACGTTACGTAGGATATAATTCAAAGACGCTGTTGTTAAGTATCGTCGAGTTGCTGCTGACTCCTGGTGGTGCCGTGTGTAGATGACCGCCGATGAGACCTCTCAATACAAATTCCTTAAGCACTGTTGTTTCCTTAACACCACCTGATAAGCTTGTTCATGGGCGACCCCGTTCTCCGTTACCTTCACACTCACAAAAATAAATGTTACAGGCGGAATCGAGTTTTCATGCGTACTCTCCGCACACTAAGTTCGCATACTTTTCCATGCTAAAACGGCGCTCAGAGAAGTCTTTTTTTATATATAGGAGACGAACTCAACGGAACGTTTTAAAAAACAACTCTTCGATATATATAAGACGCGCTCTACTTATATCCATGGGCTCTTTAGAGTACACCAAACTTTCACTTTAGCTCACTCATACTGGTGCTACCTTACTGTTTCTCATAGATCTGATCATATATCTCTAGTCAACCGTGTCTGGTGCGCTCTCAATATTAGAAACAAGCCGATTTTTATTGCGATAGCAATTCTATGGACAATCTCGGCTGGATTTTGCCGTCGCCGTCGCCGCCGTCATGCCTCGTATATGTATATGTATGTATACATATATATATATATATATATATTATCTATATATATATAATATATGTATATATATCAAGGGAAAAAAAATAAATGACAATGGGAAGCGCGGGTTCGA